>NW_015173157.1:585476-591354 GCF_001447785.1 Gekko japonicus
AAAATTCTTTTAAAAATGTTTAAAAGTTCATGAGTTTTCAGTATACAGATTGAAAACTTAATTTCCCTCTTGAAAGTTCCAGCACCTCTTTAAAAAAAAGCTTAATGGCCAGCAGAAAACTGGTAGGCAGGCCCATAGCCACTGTAGTACAAAAGGGGACGGTGCCCCTTCAATACTTTGTCATGTCCTCTAATCAGCATTGCAGGTTGGTGTGAAATCTGTCACACATCTTTCAGGTGTAAATTTTCTTTGCAAGAAAGGAAGGAGTTGAGGTATTTTATTAGTGAATCCTGTCATAAATCTTCCAAGGGTAAATTCTCTATGCAAATGGCTAGAACAGAATTAACAGTTAGCAGGGCTGAAGAGTCCTAATTCTAAAAGCCTGAAGGGATGGTCAGTGGCACCATTAGAAGCATTGAGTTAGTGATTTACAGAGAAAAGAAGATTGAATATACAGTTTCAGGTTTCAGTAAGTGGAAGAATGCTCTCACACTTCTTTAATTCTGCAAACTATGTAAAACAGTTGCTTGGGAAGGCATTTTTATAAGGCTTATACGGAACAGGACTGTAGTCTATGCCACAGTGTACACTATATATTATTGATTTGTTGTAAGTTCTATCATGCTCTTACAGCATTGTTTTCATTTTTTGTAATTCCATTTTCTGTATTGCTTGACACAGCATATTAGACACTTTTTTTTGCATGTTTGTTGTTTTTGTACACCTAATCCTGTTGCTGTTTTATTAGACCTCTCATGCTGCTTGATTACAGTGTTCTATGCCATGTCTCAAGTAGAAAATTGGTAAACAACTGATAAAGTATAAATAAATAAATAATGATGGGCTGACCACCACTGTACTCATTTGCCCCCCAATAAAAATTTTCTGGCTATGGGCCTAGTGGTAGGCAGCAAAGTTTGCCAGTGGGAAGTCTCCTACCACAGTGGTAAACCTGGCAACACTAAGATGAAGGTTAATTTAGATTTATTTCAGCTTAATGTGTGATAAATTAGGCCTGGTCTGAAATTGAACCATCTAACAGATAGCGTGTACCACTACCCAAGACCAGTATTATACATATAAATGCACTGATGCTAAAGCAGAAATTTGGTTGAGGAATAGCCACTCCTCTAAATGGGCTGCCATCTTGTTAAAGTGGAAAAGAGAAAACAGTATGGGACAATTCTCAAGATGCTGCTTGGAAGAGCCAGGATCTTTAATGAAAGAAATTCATTAGGGAGTAGTGGCGCAGGCAGTTAAATGCCTGCGGTAACAACATTGAACAGCCACTAAGGGTGTTTGAGACCCACTGCGGCCGGGGTGAGCTCCCGGCCCTAGTCTCAGCTCCCGCCCACCCAGCGGTTCGAAAGCGCAATAAGCACAATGCGAGTAGATAAATTGGGTACCTGCCCCTTGTGGGGTGTGCAGCGGCGGTGGCGGAACAACGGAGCGGTTGGCGAGCAAAGCAGTGGAGCGATCAGCAAGCAGCCCTGGTGACCTAGTGACGTTGAGCAATAGAGACTGGGCGGAGTCGTGGAGGCACGGGGGCGTGACGGCCAGCAAGGACATAGCCGGAGCTGTGGCTGGCGCGTGGCCGTGCCCCAGGATAAAAGCCCGCCAGAGGAAGTCACTGGAAGCAAGACCCGTCCCAAAAAGAGGAAGCAAAAGATCTGCCCCAAGGCGCCAGGTGGTTGACCGCCAAGAAGAACACTTGACGCCCGCTGGAAAAGAACCAACAAGAGCTGCCTGGGTGCTGGTAGGCAAACACTTCCCCCCAGTTAATGTGGCCCTAGGTAGGAATTTAAAAAATCATATGTAAACCGCTCAGAGACCCTTTGGGGTTCGAGCGGTATATAAACTGTAAGTTAAATAAATAAATAAAGTTAAAATTGGAAAACCTGTCCACAGATGGATTCATGGAGTGGGTGTCCCAGCAGCTACCAGCATAATGCAAATGGGCAACACACAACACATAAACTGTGTCTACTAGGGGAATGAGATTCCTCCATCCTCCCTGAATCAGTTCTGGGAACAACTAGTCTGTGTATGTGTGTATGGGATCTTTCAAATATAATAATGTTTCAAGGAAAAAACCCTCTGCATTAAACAGACAGTGCCCCTTGAAAAGTCCCACCACACAGAGTATTTAAAAGTATATGAAATTCCAGCTCAGAAATAATTTTTCCACAGAGTTTGAAAATTATGTGCATAGCTGGAGGCTGAGGCCCCGAACGATGTCAAGTTTAAGGGGCTCCATAGTAATTTAATATTTTTATGTCTCTTTTTTAAAATTTAGAGGCCTCTCATAACCTAAGTCCCTAAACAGTAGTTTACTTAGCTTCTACATAAAACCAGCTCTGATCATGTGAAATAACTTTGGGAGGACCCATCATCCCGAGTGTACATGCAATGAGGTCACCAATATGGTTTTCCCCAGTGCATATATACAAAGCAAAACAGGTGCAAATGGATTGTCATATAAGACACTAAGCCTGCACACATGACACGTATTTACATGCACAGGCTCTGTACCCACAGTGGGGTAGGTGAGGGCCAATGCATTCAATCCTGGTCTTGCCTTGTAGAAAAATAGGTTGTATATATGGGGTTGATATTGTCAAATCTGCTTCAGGTGGTTTTGCGTTTTCCATGAAGGAAACTGATAATGTTTGAATCAGCGGTCAGGTAGAAAGTCCTTTTCCCTTCAAGCCTCCTAATCTTATCTATACTTACTCTCTAGAGTTTAGTCCACACGGTAAGCCCCACAGAGTTCTGTAGGACTTTCTCCCAGGAAAATGTGCAAAGGATTTCACCTTTCATTTATTCATGGGATTAAGACTGCATTCCTCCTTACTGCCGGAGCTCCGCTGCTGTGCGCTCCTGCAGGAAATGACCCCTGGTCATATAAGACACTAAGCCTGCACACATGACACGTATTTACATGCACAGGCTCTGTACCCACAGCGGGGTAGGTGAGGGCCAATGCATTCAATCCTGGTCTTGCCTTGTAGAAAAATAGTTTGTATATATGGAGCTGATATTGTCAAATCTGCTTCAGGTGGTTTTGTGTTTTCCATGAAGGAAACTGATAATGTTTGAATCAGCGGTCAGGTAGAAAGTCCTTTTTCCTTCAAGCCTCTTAATCTTATCTATACTTACTCTCTAGAGTTTAGTCCACATGGTAAGCCCCACAGAGTTCTGTAGGACTTCCTCCCAGGAAAATGTGCAAAGGATTTCATCTTTGACCAGCTACCTCTCATTTATTCATGGGATTAAGACTGCATTCCTGAGATAGATCTCCAAATCCCACAACAGAAATATTTGACAATATCTTGCTAAAACAGGGACTAAATATTATGCCATTAGTAATTGCGTTCTGGCCAAATACGGTCTCTGCCACAGCCTCTACTCATGCCCTCCTTAACAGAACTGGGATCATCCCCCACCCACCATGAGATCATATGGCAAATAACAGGCAAATGATTGGCACTTCTCTGGCTAGTTGGATTTCTTGCAAACAAAGAGAAGGCAGAAGGCAGAGGGAAGAAGCAGATGGAGATGGCAACAGCCTTAAGTGCTTCTCAGTCAGTACCGATTGGGCGGCTTACATAAAATTTCATATAAATACAATTAAAACCCATCATAGACAAACATAATATAACATAACATTCAGGTAAAATACTCCTAAATGCTGGAACATCCTTTCCTTATATATAAAAGACATTTGAGGTGGCAAGATTCAATGTGCGGCAAAATGGCTCCCTGCTGTGTCACTCACCCTGGGTCCGTATCCATTGGCTGCCTTGCCTTGCAGCGTTCCCTCAGTCCCGGCCACTGAGCCTCTGGCCAGACTCTTGCCCTCACTCTCCAGGGAGCCGTCCAACAGCATGGATGCTCCAGCTGTCGCTCCAGCGGGGAGGCAGGAGGACGGCCCCGCCTGGCCTTGCCAGAGCCTGCTCGCTCCCTCTGGCCCGAGCAAACCTGTCTGGCGCTGCCGACGATGCCTTCTCCCTTGCCAGCCTCCGTCTGTGGCCTGATCACCCCTCCCTCCACCATGCTCACCGCCTTCACTCACCCTGGCCATGACAGCAGCACCAGGAGAAGGAATCTGAGGTGAAGGAACATGGGGAGGGGCGCCGGGCAGGCAGGAGGGAGGGACACGTCCAGCAGCAGTGCCGCGACGGCCACAGAAACAGAACACACTGGCTGGGGACACGGATGGCGGGATGGGCAGGTGGCGCTGAAGGGAGGGGAGAGGGTTGGGGGCCTGGGGGGAGACAGTGGAGGGGAGAGCATCAGCTCCCTGAGGGGAGACGGGGGACAGAAAAGGGACAGGGGGCTGAGGGGCAGACCACCACGGAGGCGGCCAGCAAGCCATTGGACATGCCAGTGTCTCCCCCGCAGTCTCCACAAATCCCCTCCCTCCACCGTGCTCACTGGCTCCACTCTGCCCAGCCACGACACCAGCAGCAGGAGAATGGCTCTGAGGTGAAGGACCGTGGGGATACATGGCGGGCAGGCAGGAGGGAGGGAGGCGGCCAGCACCACGGCCTCCCCAGACACAGCACACTCCAGTTGGGGACACGAATAACATCACGAGGCCGCCGGTATGGGCAGGTGCCACTGACGGGAGGGGAGAGGGTCAGGGCCTGGGGGGAGACAGTAGAGGGGAGACCATCGGGTCCCTGAGCAGATGCAATTGAGGAAAAAGGGTCAGGGGCCAGAGGGGCGGACCGCAAGCTGCCCGACTTGCCAGGGGAGGGAAACACTGCTGGGTCATCCCGTTGCACCTTGACAACAGGCTCTCGGAGGAGAGTAGAAAGCAGGGGGGGCTCTGTCTGCTTGGAGACAGCCCACCCACAGAACTGCTGCTGGCCTGTCCCCTCACCCCACCACTCATGGGATCTGGGAAGCGGGAAGAAAGCAGGGGGCCGAGGGGAGGAAAGGCCCCATGTCTATCTAGAGCTCGTTGTATCGCTTCCACAACGGACTTTGTTCCTAGTGATCTAATAAAAGTGAGAGCAAAAGATGACATCCAAAATACTACTTAAGGTGACAGTATATTCATGATGGTGTTCACACCAGCTCGATTTACTCAATTTATTATGTGGCGGGCACAGGCTGAAGATGGAAGGTAGTGAAACCAGGGTACAGGGACACTGTGGCTCCCTAATCAAAAGCCTGGTGGAAGAGCTCCATCTTGCAGGCCCTGCAGAACTGTAAGAGGTCCCACAGGGCCCTGATCTCTTCTGGGAGCTCATTCCAGCAGTATGGAGCCACCACCAAGAAGGCCCTGGCCCTGGTTATAGCCAGCCTGGCGACCTTGAGGCCTGGGAGGACCAACTGATTTTGGGTCCCTGAATGCAATGCTCTCTGGGGAACATGTGGGGAAAGGCAGTCCCTTAGGTATGCTGGGCCCTGACCACAAGATGGGTGAACTGTTTGCAATCCAATTTGGTGCTAATCTGGGGAAAACAGGGTTTATGTTTCAAAAGCTAACTCAGATGTATAAATGAATACCAAACTGGACTAGATCCCCTGAGAAGCTTGTCCTCAGCTATTTACAGACGCTACAAATCATACGGCAGCCTTCAGCAAAAGCCTTCTTGGTCAGGCACTTTCTGTGCAACCCCCCCAAGGACTACATTTAAATCATGCAAGCAAAACTGCTGCAGGAGACTCTACAGCTTGGGGCCTTGTTGTTTAGTGACAGGGATACCAACCTCAAGATGGACCTAGAGTTCTCCTGGGATTGCAACTGATCCTCAGACTACAGAGATCAGTCCCCCTGGAAGAAACGGAAGCTCTGGAAGGTGGACTTTATAGAATAGCTAAGATTAACTTCTAGAGAAAGGGAAGTCCTAACAGAGGTCATTTC
>NW_015173157.1:591909-597018 GCF_001447785.1 Gekko japonicus
ATCTGCAGTCCTTCCTTGCTGGGCCCCCAGAATCCAGCATAAGCCTGGTTTACACTGAAGATTGCTGGCATCTCTCCCTGTTTCTTAGTGAGTTCCTGGAAGCTTCACCAACTTTCTTAGAGGAACAAAGTGCTTGATCCTTAAATAATGTTTGTCCCTGTTTTTCTGTCCTTGGTAAATCATGGCCCTGTTTTATCTCTAGTGTTGACTTTTTAGTGTATGTTGCAAAGCTGTCATATTTTAAGAGTTCTGTTCCCTTCCCAGTGTGTCTAGAAATTAAATGTCAAGGGAAGAATGAATGCATCTTGTCGGTAGCACAGGTGTATCTATATGCATGCACACGAGTATTAAAGCACTTTTGTGTTGCGTAGCCTGCCGTCCCACATGCATCAGCTGCTGGAGTATATTTGAACTTCTGATAACCCATTTAAGGACAATTATGTTTTTCCAGTCTTTCTTTAACCAAAAGAACAGGTACTGTTCTGGTTTTTAAACTCGGGAAAGAGAGATTATGGTTGAGAAAATGACTACAGCATATGGAAGGTGGAGAAAAACATTCAGCAATGCATAATGGTACAGGATGGGGAATGTTAGAAAGTGATTTATTGGTAGCCAAAATTAATTCTGCTGCTTAGAGCTAGAATGGGGTGGATGCTGGGGGCAGGAGGAAAGATAAGTATAGAAACAAATATAGCAGCCCAAAAAAACAAATGAAAGGAAAAACAGAGCCAAAAAGGAAGACTGGCTGTTCCCCAGGTAAACAAAGCCCAGGTCTGACATGGAAAGATTTAGGTCCAAACTAGACAATATGTTTGACATAGGTTGGGTTGGACTTGCAGTCATACATCCCATTTGGGAAGTAACATTTCCAGGCATGCTGGGGACTAATTCAGCTCAGGAGCACAGTGCAGGGGGAGAATGTGCTTCAACCTTCATTCCTGTGCCATATTCATGAGTTGAATGGTTGTGCAATGGGGGGGAGGGGGGACAGTGGTATAAAGGCCCCCCTGTGGCCATTTTGGCTCAGCAAAGCAGTGCAGGAGGGAAGACTGAAGCCCCTCTTCCCCTTGCAATGCACTCCCGAGCTGACTCAGGCCCTGGCACTCTTGGGAATGTTAGCTCCACAATGGCGCATATGACTGCCAGTCAGGTTGGGGTTCCTGACCTACATCAAACATATGATCTAGTTTGTCCCTTATAGCTCAGCCAATTCAGGTTGGGCCATCCTGGTGCTTAGACAAGACAATGCATTTCCCCTGCATCTTATAGCTTGGAGTGGCTCACTACCTGAGGTGCCCATATACACAGAGGGTATGCACTTGCTGGTTCGACTTGGGAGCAACCTGCGCCCCTGATTTGGCAGCTGGATACCAAACAAAACACCCATGAAGACTCCTTGGAAAAGTAGATGAGCCGGGGAGAGTCCTTGGCTTGACATATAGCCATGTCCCTGCTCCTGGGTAACTGTTTTGATATCCACATTCTCTCTTTGCTCCTGTTGGGCTCTTTGTTCCTAAAGCCTTTTGTGGATGCTGCCTGCTTTTAGTGTTGTGCAGAGAATGGCTCCTCAACCTTTGGCTACATTCCAGGCTGTATGAGCCGGTCTGGTCAGGAAGAAGCAAGAGGACAGGTGGCTGAGAATGAAGGAACCTTACAGTACTTTGATTTTGTGAGTGTTTAATGGGTCAGATTTGATTACATACTCTGGCTCTTTTACGCTACTCTGGTGACACAAAGCAGAAATAAACACTGTTTTCCAGGACAGCATACTAGTTAGCCTGGTTTTACAGCTGCTTTGCAGTACAAAGCAGAAGGGGTGTCTCTCACTGAAAACAGCTGCTAACGTGCATAGATTGATATTGGGTACAACAAGCTTTCATGAGTCACTGCCCACTTCTTCAGATATGGAAAGCTTATACCCTGCCACAGATTTTGTTAGTCTTTAAGGTGCTACTGGACTCTTACTCTTTTCTGCTGCCACAGACAGACTAACACGGCTACCCATCTTGATCCATCTCCATAACAGATGGACTCACATTCTATCTGTATCTGAAGACGTGAGCAGTGACTCATGAAAACTCATACCCTACCACAGATTATGTTAGTCTTTAAAATGCTACTGGACTCTTACTTTTTTCTACCAATTGAGCTGTAGACAAGTGAAATGGAAGGCCATATACTGTAGCATGCCTCAGTACTAATGCACGTGGTGTGTAATAGAGAGATGATGCAAACATTCTCAACTCAAGCACTGTACACATGACATACATGGTCAACATGCGTAGAGGGGCTGTGGGATCCAGCATGTTGGCCCTGCCTTATGCTCACAGCCAAGAGCATTGGTCCCATCTCTTTTTTCCTTGTATTGAAACTTCAAAGGTTCTGATTGTCAACCAGAGTAATTAGACCAACTTTTAAAGTTGCTGAAACCTGCCTTTGTGGTAGTCATAAAAAACTATTGGATTGATAAAAATGTAGTCAATTAAGGAAGGTACAACAAAAAACTCTTAAGGATTATAGGGTTCCATCTACTCCTGTGTGTATTTAGACCACATGGGCACAGTGCCTATGGGTGTACAAACTCTACGCATGTAGACTCTGTCCCCATGATAAGAAATTATCAGGAACGAGGGTCCTTGGGGTCAGAATGCTTGATTGTGAGTAACAGGCAGGGCCATAAGGCAGCTTCCTGTGTGAGCCGCCAAGTTTGCCCCCAAGGAAGGAGGGAGTTCTTCCTTTATGGGGGTGGGGGAAGGAAGGCCAGGCCAGCCAACTGCTTTTGGGTGAGGCGGCCATGTAGGCTTACCATTCCCCAGGTGGGGGTGGGAGATCCCCTGCTTTTGCTGGCTCCTACCAGCTGGTGACCAGTGGGCCGGCAGGAGGACCTCCCCCACTCCCACAAACAGCGATGCTTGCCTGGAAGTGACATAGGCTCATCGGTGACATTGGGGGGAGTGACAATCTGGTTTTTGGGCAAAACTCTATGGTTTGAGGGCACTTTTACCATAGAGTTTTGCCCCAAACCCACAGCATCGCCCTGATGTCACTGTCATGCCTATGTCACTTCCGAGTGATGTATGCATTTTGCGCAATGTCCCCGCCTACTCCTGGAATGCCCCCCCCAATCCCTCCATTGGTGCAATGACTAGACCTGGCAACCCTACAGCCATGGCTCAGTGGTAGAGGATCTGCTTGACATGCAGAAGGTCCCAGGTTCCATCCCAGGCATCTCCAGTTAAAGAATCTGGCAGCAGGTGATGTGAAAGACCTCTGTGTAAGACCCTGGAGAGCCGCTGGCAGTCAGAGTAGACAATACTGACCTTGATGGACAAAGAGTCTGATTCAGTATAAGGTGTGTGAACTATCAGTGACAAGGATTCATAGATTTATCTTCTAAAGATCCTGGGAACTAAACTCTGGTGAGTGACAGCTCTAGCAACTTACACTAAACGTTTTAATAAGATACCCTGAAAGCAAAAATAGAGTGAGTCTTTCACCTGAGTCAGGTGTAAAATAAAGTAAAAATATATTCTTCAAAAAGAGTACAAGGTCAGTAGTAAAGAAACACTGCAAAACTAACAGACTCCCCTAAAGAAGCACATTGGCGTAGGGAATTTTGGGAATTTTAACTGAGTAATAAAATATATTTCAAGGGTCTTTCAAGGCAAATAAGAAGCAGAGGTGGTTTGGCATTGCCTTCTTCTGCAGAATAATCCTTGGTGGCCTTCTTTCCAAATAACGACCCCGTTTAGCTCTTGAGATCAGAAAAGACTGAGCTATACCGTGCCTCCTCCCTCCCAAGTCTCGGAAAACGTTTCAGCCGCTCGGACTTTGACATCTATTAATTTGATACTATTATGCTCTGATTGTTCCAAACACTTTATCTTCTAATCTTTACAACAGCCCTGTCAGAAACGTCAGTATTATTATTACCATATAGCAGGTGGGCGACTAAAACTGAGAAAGGGTGATTTGCCAAAGGCCACAGATTGAATTCCTGGAAAAAGCAGGGTCTGAACTGGAAACTTCCCAGGTAATAGCTGTTAATGAGTTTCTGTAATCAGGGTAACTTTGCTAAATCACCTTTCCCTGTAGTGGCAATGGAGGAAGTATTCACACAGACACTCTCCCAACAGTCACGTCACCGATTCCTCTTGAGATAAATTAAAATGGTTCCCCCCCCCCTCATCTCTGGATTAAAGGCTTAAAGCGAAAAGCACTGGGAATACCACAATGAGCACAATGTGCACATCTTTAATGTAGAGGATTCTTGTTTCCCAAGTGGTGAAAAATCTCTGTGTGGAAGCAGCAGAAGTTCCACCATCTTTTTTTGGTTGCATATGATTGCTCTGTGACAAAAACGTCTCAGGGAAACAGAGAGTAGTATGGGGCTTCCAGTGGGACTAGCAGGGAAAATATTCTTGATTTCTGTTGGTCAAATGATGCGGTTCCAGTCAATGCTATTGGATATGGATTACACCCAATAATTTCTCAGTTTCATTGCTGTAAAATCATTCCGAAACCAATAGCAGTGATCATTTATTAATCACCAAATATGTTCTTGATCATTACAGCACTTATTAAACTGAGTCATGTGTTACATTTTCTTAAAAGGTAAACCAAACCATCTACAAGCTCAGTTCCCTAGGAAGAGAGTGACATTTTTATAATCATTTAATTTAGCCCCACTTTTTTATTTTTGCATTAATTATGTATATCTGGGGATCAAAGTGGAGTTCTGCAAACACCGCCTGATAAAATGCACTAAGTCATAATTATAAAGTAAAAAACATATTTTTCATACTTTTGGTTTTTTTAAACTCCCGTAACATTTGGGATCCATAACAGTCTCTCCCCATGTTTACAATTCAAATGATACATAAGCAAATCCTTATAGCTATAACACCAAGGCAAAATATTAAATTGTTTTGCACAAAGCTTGTTTCCTGTAAGGAGGCTGTGCAATGCTCTACATGCATGTTAAAAAACCGTTACGTCTAATAGCCTTTATAACTGGTAATGTTGAAAAAAATCAAATTAGAAGATTTTCTGCTGTTTTGGCTCTGCAGGAACAGTGTATTGTGAGAAAGGGGGGAAAGTACTTCTTTC
>NW_015173157.1:597737-613020 GCF_001447785.1 Gekko japonicus
TCAACAACCTCAGATATGCAGACGATACCACTCTAATAGCAGAAAGGGAAGAGGACCTAAAGAGCCTCTTGCTCAGAGTAAAAGAGGAAAGCGCAAAAGTGGGCTTGAAGCTCAACATCAAAAAAACTAAGATCATGGCATCCGGCCCCATCACTCCTTGGCAAATAGAAGGGAAAGTCATGGAAGTAGTGACAGACTTCATGTTCCTGGGATCCCAGATCACCGCAGACTGTGACAGCAGCCATGAAATTAAAAGACGCCTGCTCCTTGGGAGGAAAGTGATGGCGAACCTAAACAGCATGATAAAAAGTAGAGACATCACCCTGCCAACAAAAGTCCACATGGTCAAAGCAATGGTATTCCCAGTAGTCATGTATGGCTGCGAGAGTTGGACTATAATGATTCTTTTGAACTATGGTGCTGGAGAAGACTCTTGAGAGTCCCTTGGACTGCAAGAAGATCAAATCAGTCAATCCTAAAAGAAATCAACCCTGACTGTTCCCTGGAAGGCCAGATAATGAAACTGAAGCTCAAATACTTTGGCCACCAAATGAGAAGGGAGCACTCCCTGGAGAAGACCCTGATGCTGGGAAAGATTGAAGGTCAAAGAAGATGGGGACGGCAAAGGATGAGATGGTTAGACAGTGTCATAGATGCAACGAACATGAAAGTGAGCCAACTTCAGAGGATGGCAGAAGACAGGAAGGCCTGGCGGGATCTGGTCAATGGGGTCGCAAAGAGTCGTACTCGACTCTGCGACTGAACAACAACAATCCACAAGAGGACATCCTCCTATCCCATGACTGCTCTCCACCCATGCCATTTCTGTAAATGAATCTATTTCTCTTGTTGTTGTTGTTCAGTTGCACGGTTGAGTCCGACTCTTCGCGACCCCATGGATCAGATCACGCCAGGCCTTCTCTTAGATTCTCAATTTCACTGGACAGTATACCCTCTCTAACATATGGAGCCATTCCACCTCTGACCCTTCCCTCCCTTTGCTTCCGATATAATTTATATCCAGGAATCACTATATACCACTAATTATCTTCACCCCACCAAGTTTCTGAAATGTCCACAAAGTCTATGTTCTCTGACACTAAGCATTCCAGCTCCCCCATTTTGCCTTGGATGCTTAGCATTTGCATGTTAGGCATGCAACCTTCTTCCTGTGGCCTCTAGACCTCATCTGGCAGTTAATACTGTTTGTCACCTGTAAGTATAAGAGACTACTTTATGAGTACAAAGCTGTTCAGGACGCTACAGTGCTTGAGACAAACTTCACCAAGGTAGGTTCAGGTGATCTGTTCAGGAGCTAGCCTCATATGTAAGACTAAAGAAAGTAAATTTGGCTGGTGAGCATTTTTGCCATAAGGGTCTTGGTCTGCCTAATTAATACAGTTTGTGACTCTTAAGATGTACCCATGAATGTCAGAAACAGAATCATGAACTAAATGAAAACCAAAAATGTTTTTGGCATTTACCTCTGGACCATAGTTATTGTGCTCATTTATTGGTAAATGATGGGAGTGAAGATGAAATCTAATTAATCTTGAGATTTACTGGGCAAGGTCAGAATTATTTTATTTCAAACTTTACATTAAACCAGACCTTCAGTCCATGTAGCTCAGTAGTATCTGCTCTCACTGACTGTGATTCTCTGGGGCTTCAGGCAGAGATTAGTCTTTTTTGATATGTGATTTTGATTATTTATTCGTTCATTCATTTACTTTATTCTAGCCTGCCTTGCTCACTGAGAGTCAAGGAAGACTCTGGCACATAGCCAGAAGCAGAGGTGACCCAGCTGAGCTCTGAGAAGGAGCAGGAGATAGAGCTGCTAGAGGGGTGAGTGGTTTTTTTACTTACTTTCAGCTGTGGTGATTTAGCTGAGAGGGTACAGTGTGGGGGACTGTGTTTGGGAGTGTGTGGGTGCGTTGTGAGTTGTTGCAGAGTCCTGGCTGCCTGAGATAGGGTGTGAAAGGGTCATTGTTTGACTGTAATTAAATGCCTGGGTGAATTTGCATAGCTGCTGGCCACACCCTCTGCTGAGGGGAAGCTTCTATTTAAGGCAGGAAGCTTCTATTTAAAGAAGCACCTAGCCAGAAGCAGAGCTGACCCAGCTGAGCTGTGAGAAGGAGCAGGAGATAGAGCTGCTAGAGGGGTGAGTGATTTTTTTACTTACTTTCAGCTGAGGTGATTTAGCTGAGAGGGTACTGTGTGGGGGAATGTGTTTGGGAGTGTGTGGGTGAGTTGTGAGTTGTTGCAGAGTCCTGGCTGCCTGAGATAGTGTGTGAAAGGGTCAGTGTTTGACTGTAAGTGAGTGACTGGGTGAATTTGCATAGCTGATGGCCACACTGCCTCCCTCCCTGTTGGTCAGTCGCCATCCCTCTCTCTGTGCCTTCCAGTGGTATTCCTCCTGCTGGCGTGGCCGGGGAAAATGGAAGTGGTGAGGACGGCAGCAGAGAGGAGGCCATACTGAGGCAGACTGTGGTGGTCTCACCTCGTGTCCGTCACCACGGCAGCCGTGGCGCTGCTCTCTGCCACCCTCGCTTGATTGTCTGGCTGCCAGAGGTAGGTAGTCTCGCCTCGTGTCCGTCACCACGGCAGCCATGGCGCTTGATTGTCTGGCTGCCAGAGGTAGGTGCAAGCAAGCAGTGGAGTGAGACTGGTGAGGTAGAAGGTGGCATCGCAGCACAGGCCACCCTGGCTTGGCCCGGGGCTGGAGGGAGCGACCAGGCTGCGTTGACAGCTCCCTGGAGACTGAAGCCACGACACTGGCTGGCAGGTCTGTGGGCGGGACTGCACGACAGTGTAAGGCAAGGCAGCCGATGGATAAGGAGCCGGGGCGAGTGGCAGATGAGCTGGCAAACTGATTTTGCCGCGCATTAATCCTGCCACCCCATAGGTCAGAAGCCACCCCAACTCGCGTTTATATATGACAGATACCCAAATGCACATCCCTAATGTATAATGCTACTTTCTTGGTATGCTCCATGCTTCTGAGGAAGGAATCTGTTGTAATTAATTGAATACCCTCTGGCATGATTTGTTTCATTGCCTTTTAGAATCCTATAGGTCCATGATATGTGGTATTCCATTACACCATCAGCCCACTGGAAATTTGTGGTATGAAACTCAGAACTTCAAAACCATGACATATTTTGACTGTGGGGTGCTTCTCTCCTTCCGATGCAAGATTCTTTTATCAGACTTTCACTGTTACAAGTTATTTAAGTTAAACACTGCAGAGGATAATAGAAAATGGACATGCTTGAACAACACAGTTTCAAATTTGATGATAAGATCCTGACACATTTTGTTGTTGTTTTTCCATTTAAAAAGATATTTTCTTTTGTCCTTAAGTTTCTAAGAATCAAAATGGCAGGGTTTCTTTTAAAACAAGGAATGCATAAAATCTGTGACCTTGACCATGATGAGTCTTGTTATTACTCCACCACGGCTGGGAAGGAGTGATCGGTTTTGTAACAAAGGGAGGCAAGGAAATCAATGCTGCAGCTTCTCGATATCTTGCTGTCTCCCCCAAAGCTTCTTGTATACTCAGATGAGAACCTGAGTTTGGGTTTTTTTTTAATTGTGTCAGTAAATCCTTAACCTTCCAAATGGCTTAATTTTGGAAGATCCACATGGCAATCAGCCGCCCTATCTAGATAAGAACCCCTGCTCCCAGTTCTTCCTAACCTTGAGGTATATTTCATTTCATTGTTTGGTGACACTGCATAGCAAGAAGTGCTGTTCTCTTCCCTCATTTGTATGCACTGTACTGAATGCTCCATGCATGGTTATAGGAAGCAAAAACATTAAGGCAGTACGGCGCTCTGAAAATCTTAAGAAATCACGGTCTATGGGCTTTGTTTAAAAATATAAGAACCCTCCTTCTCATTATGGGTAAAAACATTTGTCAGTATGTCTGAGTGTCACGCGAGTCTATTAATGGTAACGAGATGATATTGGATGGCCCTGATGTTTAATAATACGTATGCGAAGCTTCCCCCCTCCCTTCAGAAAGTGGCTCCAGGCTACCATGCTCTGCTTGATTAGTTATTTAGAGAGTACATTTTCATTCGTAACAAGGGCATTCATTTCATAGTCACCGTTAATAATGTGAACATGGAGTGGAAATCACAAAGAATTCTTCTGACACTGGACATGGAGGCAGTTCCTAGTTTTTCTACCCAATCTACCCAATGTAGATACACAGTCATGGCCATTTTGTAAAGGATATCATGCTGAGTCAAGAGGGGGTGGTGCTAAGGGAGCAGGTTGTGGGTCTAAAGATGGAAAGAAAAGTAATCAGATAATAATGATAAGGTGGGAAAGAAAAGACATGGACAGAGGAGGAGGGGGGAAAGAGATGGTGATGGTGGGTAGAATTTAGTGCTGCATGTGAATATACAAACTTCCAGGTGGGCTGGAGTTCTCCCAGAATTACAACTGATCTTCAGACTACCAAGATTAGTTCCGATGGTGAAATGGCAGCTACAATGGGCAGAGTCTATGGTATACCATAGAGTCTAAGAGAAACAGAATTCCTAGAGCGTCTACAGATGGATGCTCCAGGAATTCTGGTTTTCCTAAGATAAACTGATTGTCACCTATGAAGATGCTAAAGAGCAGTGGCCAAATGCAGATGGAGAGAGGGGTGGGAATGCTATTGGCTGGCATCCTCATATGGGTCTTCCAAGTGGATTTTTTCTCCTTGACACTGAGAAAAACCTGGAGAGCATTTTGAGTAGGGTTTTTTTTTAGGCTAAGTGGGTCACAACTGGAGAGAAGCCAGTTATACCAGTGCAAACATTGATGACCAAAGGATTAATATAACATACCGAAAACATGCTGACAGACACCTACAACTGATATAAGGTGGGAGAAAAAATTGGGGAGGAAATGATATGAGGCAGGATATTTAATATTTTAATTTTCATGGAACTAATGGGATTAGGTGATCTTTGACCTGGATGTGACTTCACAGTACTTCCCTCCCTCTTCCACCCTCCTGAGGCACTGCCCCCCCAATCTTCAGGAATTTCCCAACCTGGAGTTGGCAACTTTAGCTGGGACAAGGAAAGCAATATTAGCTTTTGTGTCTGCAGTCTGTTGGCTTGTTAATTGTTTATTGTACATCGGCACTACTTGTCTAGAAGAAATCATTGCAATGGCTAGGATACTCATAAAGTGAATCTCAGTCAATCCTTGTGGCAAGATTTGAGCTTTCATGAGTCAGATCTGAAGAAGTGAGCAGTGACTCACAAAAGCTCATACACTGCCACAAATTTTATTAGTCTTTAAGGTGCTGCTGGATTCTTGGTCTTTTCTAATGCTTCAGACAGACAGACTAATACTGCTACCCAGGGCTATTTTTGGGCAGGAACGCACAGGAAGGGAGTTCCGGCTGGCTCCCAAGTTGGCCACGCCCAGCAGGAACTCATTAGCATAATAGGCCACACCTAACAGCAGAAACTCATTAGGATTGGCTACATTAGGGGTGTGTGGCCCAACATGCAAAGGAGTTCCTGCTACAAAAAAGCCCTGGGTTTTGACAACAAACAAGGTAAACAGAATAACAAGCAAAAGGTGGGTGTTGCCTGCCACCACTCAGCTGGGCCGTGGAAGGAAATGCCTGGGGATATGGGAGTGATGATGTATGTCACTTCCAGTGTGGCTTGGAAATAACATCATGACACTGGGTGATGCTCCCCCCCCAAATCCATGGTTAAGCCATAGAGTTTGGGGTCAGAGCTAGAGCATCACCCTTTCTCCTGCCATGACAAAGTCAATTCATGGTCATGCCAGAAGTGACATCATTGCACTGTGCCTACTGATTGGGTGTGGCCTATTATGCTAATGAGTTCCTGCTGGGCTTTTTCTACAAAAAGAGCCCTGCTGCTACCCATCTTGATCAGTCAGTCCTGACAGTTGGGGATTAGTAGTACTAGAGCTGCTTAGAAAGGGAGCGCACAGAGTTGCAGGTCAGTTGAGAAAGTCAGCAAACAAAGCCAGATGAGCTACCACACAGCTGTCTGGGAGGTTGAGGACAGCCAATTCAGGGACTTAATCTAGTCCTGTGGATGATGGACTCTACAGAATACGTTGTATATAATTTTTTTAAAATAATAAAAAAATTTCTTTGTAGCATTTGTATACAGGTTTTTCATCAAGAAATACAAAGGATAATAAAGCAATTAAACTAATAACAGTATTAATAAAATATATGCATTGTGTATGCACAGAGAAGTAAGCCAAGAACCCTTGCTAGATCAGGGCAATAAATATTTTATTTATTTATTTATTTATTCACATTTATAGCCTGCCCTTCCCCCAAGTGGGCTCAGAGTGGGTAACAACATTTCATTTATACAAAATATATTAGTTAATATAGTAAAAATTAAAATTTAAAACATCTTAAATTTTAAAATGGTGGTCACAGCTGAGAGCAAAGAAATTTTCTGGTTGTTACATAGATGAGAGAATAACAGAATGTCAGATATACCAGCTTTCCTCTTGCTCGATGAAACTGGAAGGTTTTAACCAATCATCAAAATGCATAATGAGACATGTTCTTGAAAGGGAATCCCATAATTGTAGAACTACCACAGAAAAAGAGCTTCATGCATTTGCAAACCAAATTTTCCTAGGGTATGCTATCGACATAGAGTACTGCAGAAAAATCCTCAGTCATCAGGGAAATAAAATAAATAAAAACAAAGATATTTTATTTGTATTTTAAAAACTATCCTGCCTTTCCACCAAACACGGTGACTTACAATATCAGTTCAAATAGTGATAATAACACACATTTTAAAATCATAACAGTGATAATAACATATATTTTAAAATTATAATAAACAAATCCCAGTCAGATTTCCCAGAATGCCTGGGTGGCCAAAAATATCTTTAGATGACATTGACAAATATAGGTGCTTGTTGAATAAAAAGGGAAGGAAGGGACTTCCAGCACTTTAGGGTTTCCATCCTGCTGGAGACAGGGGATCTCCCGTCCCCAGGTCCTGTTGCCTGCCACCACTCAGCTGGGCCGTGGAAGGAAATGCCTGGGGATATGGGAGTGATGATGTATGTCACTTCCAGTGTGGCTTGGAAATAACATCATGACACTGGGTGATGCTCCCCCCCCAAATCCATGGTTAAGCCATAGAGTTTGGGGTCAGAGCTAGAGCATCACCCTTTCTCCTGCCATGACAAAGTCAATTCATGGTCATGCCAGAAGTGACATCATTGCACTGTGCCTACTGATCATCTCTCCACAAACTCTTAGTCCTTACCTCCTCCCCCTCCTGCTGGTTGGAAACTCAGCAATTCCCAGACTCAGCATTTTCCATCAATGCTGATTTAGTTTGCAATTAACTGGCTTATCATTTTCCTTGCTTATAATTCTAGCTTTTGTTGTGAACTGGGTACCCTCATCCTGGCCACTCCACAGCATCAGGATGCAACCATATAGAAGGTTCTATTTCCTGTGGAAACCAACTACAAATCTGATGGTTGGGTACATAAAGAAGGGCATTAGAAGTTGTTTAATGTGTACAGGGATTGCAAGGGAGCAATAAATAAACCACCCAGTCTGCAGTATGCCCTTAGCAGGGAGTAAGTGGTAACCAGAATCCCCAAAGGCCAGTAGGATGAATTCAAATAAATCCGATGAGGGCATATGCATGAAATGCTACAAAGAAGAATGACCAGCTTCTGCTAGCCAATTTGAGCAGGAAAAAAATACCCCATTCCTTAAGTATAGCCATCATGAAGACTGTGGTCCTGAAACAAACACAACCTTCTGCAAGGCCAATCTTTCTTTGTTCTTTTCTACAAATTCTACTTGGGCCAGTCTCTTGTGAACCTCAGATGGCCAGCTTTTCTTCTTCAACAGCTGCTTGATCAGCAGACATTAGCAGGTGATAATGTTTATCTCCCTGCTGCGACACCTCACCTACTGATTTCTGCATATCAAACTGCTGTTAAACGCACAACAACAGGCCGGGGTCAGCGTTTTCCAGCAATGCTGATTTAGTTTGCAATTAACTGGCTTATCATTTTCCTAGCTCATAATTCTAGCTTTTATTATGAACTGGGTACCCTCATCCTGAAATATTCCATTCATAATTCAAGCAATAAGACATGTACCCAGGGGAGACAGTAAGGCGGTACAGGCTGGTATGGAGTACCAGGATCAAAGAGGTCAAAGTGGTGCCTCCCATTCTCTGCTTCAAGTACCCCCCCCCAAAAAAATTAGCTTACTTTCACCATTGCATGCTTGAAGCTGATGTCCCACTTTTGGCCTGAGCAGTCAGTGGGTGATTCTGCATTAGCTTTTCCCTCCATTGTTTTACGAAACCCACGTTGGAATAGAAATTCCCCTCTGCATTGCATGCTGCTTTCACTTTCTTTGGTCATTGGATTTTATGCTACCCTCCACACTGCATGCTGCTTTTCCTTTCTCTGATCATCGGGTTTTATGGTACCTTCTGCATAGATTTCTGGCCATTCAGGGGTGACTTACACACACACAACTTCTCTTTTACGTTTTCAGTTTATATTCCATTTCTGACAAATGCCTTGTCCAAAGGCGGTTGATACGGCACCACCCTCATACATGTTGGGTTTTATTTGTAAGGTTTCAGGGCTGATTTTCTACCCCCATTTCTGAAGTGGTATACAAAACAGCTTGAAATGGCACATGACATTGCCTCAAGGTATTTTAATGTGGTTTTGAGCTGGACTTTTTCTTCCCAGTTGAGAACATGTGGAGCAAATGCTAGATGCAGAATTGCCCAGTATTCATCAGTTGAAGTGAACACAGGCAGTACTCACTGTCAGTGTATGCTCAGACCCTGAGTGCTTTAACTGCTTGCTTGATCACAATGAGAATAATAGAATCATAGAATGTTAGAGTTGGAAGGGACCTTGCAGGTCATCTAATACCTCCCCCTGCATAGCTGAAAGATAGCCCTACATACCTACAACATACCTGAAAGATGGTCGTCCAGCCTCCGCTTGAAAACGTCCAGCCAAGGAGCATCCACGACCTCCCAAGGCAGACTGCTCCACTGCTCAACCACTCTTACAGTTAGGACGTTTCTCCTGATATTTAGCCGGTAACGACTCCCTTGTAATTTCCACCCATTAGATCTAGTCTTGCAATCCGGAGCAAGAGAGAATAGATCTGCTCCATCAATATCTCCTTCCTTCCCTTCTGGATGGCTGAGATTGAGGAGTCAAGCATTTGGAAGGCTATAATACATGACAGATTGTCTGCATTCCTCTTGGATCGTCACATGTAAAGGTCTGCTGATTGCAGTTTCCTGCACAATGATACTACAGATTTAGAATTCAGTGTCATGAACAAGATCTCCCCCTCAAAAAGGGAGCAGATTCTGTTGAATTAAGGAGCGCTGATGTCCCTGAAAACGAGGTTTCCAGGATGACGTATCTTTAGTGCTGCACTATTTTTGTTGGCCTTCCTTCAGGCAAAAGGTGTTGCTTGAAAGTCCTTCTTTCAAATGACAGTTAAGATTATGAAAATCTCAGCTGAAAAAGGAAGTTCGGTCAGTTTTTATTTAGAAGCTTGCTCAAAAGTATACCCTGTCAGGCTCAGAGAAATGTCTTAAGGAGGTAGTGGTTTAAATTAAAAGTAACTCACAGCAAAATGAGTTCCTAGTATGAATGTTTTTCAGGGTGGACCAGGAAAATTGGGATGCTGGAGACGGTCAGAAGCTGGTTTCATTCCCACTATCTTCAGTGGGACCCCTGGTTTAAAATCAAGGTGCTGTGGCATTATGCGGGTTTCAAATACTAAAAGCTCCTCTTGCATATCAGGTGGTAAATGCAAAACAAAACATTCGTATTATAGACTGGCAAAGCTAAAGAACAACAGTAAATAATAATGCATAAAAATGAAGGCAAGTACAGAGTTGGTCTTTCATCAGAAAAAATTATATTAAAAAGCTAAGCTAGTACTATTATATTGAGTCAAAGGAAAAAAGGGAAGGGGTGATTGTCTGGTTAAGAGTCAGGCTGCTGTGAAGCTGCAGGGTGCTCAGCAAGGTCTGTAGACTGGAGGAGACTGAAACATCATGAGTCCACCAGTGAGAAGTAGGTGGTTAGTGCCATTTCCAAGCAGTCATCTAATCAGCTTGTGAAGAACCTGTGATCGCTCCCACTGTGACCTCCCAAGGGAGTTAGTTGCTTCAGCCAGGCTGTGAGCTGGACTGAACGTCTCAACAGTGTAGCCACACCCGCTCAAATGACAACTGGCAGGTTAGAGCTTTGCAAGATGACATTATGGTGGGAGGCCTCCAGACGTACCCTCTGTCTTTTCTGTTAGGACCTTATAAGAAGAGAAGAAGAAGAAGAGATTGAATTTATACCCTGCCCTTCACTCAGAGTGGCTTACAAACTCCTTTCCCTTCCCCTCCCCACAACAGACACCCTGTGAGGTAGGTGGGGCTGAGAGAACTGCTCTTTCAAGAACAGCTCTGACCGAACTGTGACTTACCCAAGGTCACACCAGCAGCTGCAAGTGGAAGAGTGGGGAATCAAACCCAGTTCTCCCAGATTAGAGTCTGCGCACTTAACCACTACACCAGACTGGCTCACTTTGTTCACTAAGATACTTATATTCCACTTGTTTCCCAATGGGGACCCAAAATGGTGTGCATCATTCTCCCCTTCCTCCATTTTTATCCTCACAACAACATCCTCAATATAACAACCCTGTAAGGTAGGTTAAGCTAATTAATTATCATATGGCAGTGTGTGTAGTACAGCCAGGAGATCCTAAGATAGTCTGGCAGCGTTATGCACCACTAGGTCGTGAACTAGACTTGTTTTTAAGGCAAGAGATGTTTCAGAGGTGGTTTGCCATTGCCTGCCTTTGCATCACGCCCCTGGTTTTCCTTGGAGGACGTCTATTCAAATACTAGCCAAGGCTGACCCTGCTTAGCTTCCAAGATCTGATGAGTTTGGGCTATCCAGGTCAGGGCACAGGTTAAACTGAGAGAGAGTGACTGGCCCAAGGTCACCTGAAGAGCTTCCATGGCACGAGTGGGGACTCAAACCTGGGCCTGTCATGACTTAGTCTGACACTCTAACCACTAAGCCATACTGGCTTTTGGTCTTGAGCACTTGGTAAGATGATCGTTTCAGAGGGTAGCCGTCTTGGTGTGCAGTAGAACTGCTAGATTCAAGTCCAGTAGCACTTTGGAGACCAAAAAGATTTTGGGGGTACAAGCTTTCCAAGTCAAAGCTCCCTTTTTCAGACACCAATGAAGTATCTGATGAAGGCAGCTTTGACTCTTAAAAGCTTAGACCCCCCCCCAAAATCATCTTGGTCCCTAGGGTGCTACTGGCGTCAGATCTGGTAAGATGATGTAGCTGTGGATTCTGGTTCCTTTAGTGAGGTGAATGAACTTCTAGCTTCAGGCAGAGTCAAGCATCCAGTGCTTTCCCACTAGGTGGCCTTACTCTTCCTTACAATGGACTTTGGGCCAGTCTGTGGGAGCCCTGAGGCAGAGTCCTGTTGTCTTCTGTATTCAATTCACTTCCTGTGATCTGAGGTCTGAGATGAAGGAACAGAATAATAAGTGTAATGTTATTAAATAAAATATGTTATGTCTTCACAACAGGAAGGGAAGGGCTGTTGCTCAGTGGGAGGACACGTATTTTGCTTGCAGAAGGCCCAGGTTTCAATACCTGGCATCTCCTAGTCAAGGAACAAATACTAATGTGGAATGCTTCTACACAAAATATCAGAGAGTTTCTGCTGATCATAGTAGATTATACTGATCTTGATAAGTCAGTGGCCTGACTCAGCATAAGGCATGTTCCACAATGTACATTGTGATGAAAGGGCCACCCATTCCTTGACAGAAAGAGCAGCAGTGTGCCTGAAACAGGTGTGGGGCCTGGCACATGTACCCCCATCTAAGACTGCATATACCACCTACAATCTGTTCACTTTATGTAACTTCTAAGCAAAGGATTCCTGAGTACCTCCAAGACAAACAAACTTATAGTGTCAGAAATTTTCATGGATTAGAGTCCTCTTTTTCAGGTGCATGAAACTGTCTAAAAAGGTGGGTTGGATCTGGTGCAAAATCACCACAGATGGAAGGAATTTCTGTCAGCAGAGTAAGATTCCCCCTCCTCCTGCATCCCAAAATTTCCCCCCCCTTCTGTTTCTGAGGGACAGGGGATCCCCAGGAACATCAAGAGAGGGGAATCAGAAGTCAGCTGAGACAGTAGAAACTAGCAAAAATCCTTCCTTCCTTCTGCAGAAATTTCCACTGGATCCACCCTGTTGACTCTCCTATTTAGACTGTCATGCAGCTCATAAAACAACCTGTAGCTCAGGTAAGCGGGGGATTGGGTCAGGAGATCAGGCTCCCAACCTTCGATGGGGCTCCATTGGTGCCTGCGTTGGGTGTGAAGAGCCTGGGGGTGTTCCTGGATGCCTCCCTTTCTATGGAGGCCCAGGTCCCTGCCACTGCCAGGTCTGCCTTTTTCTATCTGAGGCAGATCGGGCAGTTGGCCCCATATCTCACTCCCCAAGACCTAGCTACAGTGACCCATGCAATGGTCACTTCCAGACTGGATTCTTGTAACTCTCTATGTGGGGCTGCCCTTGACTCTGCTCCAGAAGTTGCAGCTAGTGCAGAATGCAGCAGCATGGGTGTTGATGGAGACGCCTGTGCGGGCTCGTATCCACCCAGTGCTGCATGAACTGCACTGGCTGCCTATTGAATTCTGGATCCATTTCAAGGTGCTGGTGGTTACCTTTAAAGCCCTATATGGCCAGGGGCCAGCATACCTACGAGACCACCTCTCCCCATACGAGCCCTGGAGGGCACTGAGGTCCACAAACATTTATTAGTGGTCCCCAGCCCCAGGGACATCCAATTAGCCTCGACTAGGCCAGGGCTTTTTCAGCCGTGGTCCCCTCCTGGTGGAATGAGCTCCCCTATGAGATCAGGGCCCTGCGGGACTTATTACAGTTCCACATGGCCTGCAAAATAGAGCTTTTCCACCGGGCATTTGGTTGAGACAGTGGACGTCCCACCCCAGCTTTTTTGGCCATCCATCCATCAGTGGCTTGATCCTGACTGGACATCTGATTAGATATTGAATTGCTTTAACATCTGATCTCTCTTTGCATGGTATTTTATGATATGATATTACTATGTGTAAATTGTTATTTTAATATTATTTTAACTGTATTATTTTCATTGTTGTACACCGCCCTGAGTCCGTTTGGGGAGGGTGATACATAAATCTAATAAAATAAAAATAAATCAATAAAATAACATAAAATGTGTTGGGAATAAATGTTTGAAAGTTTAGGCATGGAACGAACCTTTCTGCACATTAAAAAATATCATTTAAGGACAATGGTTACCTTCATCCTAAAATGAAAATTTTATATGTAGAGGGAGCTTTTTCTTTTTAATGCATAAGTATTCAAATCTTAGTCCAGCAACTGCTACTTTAGTCCAGCAACTGCTACTTTATCTAAAAGTGCTGATTGTATACTTAATTATTTTCATGGTGTATGTGGGCAAAGCATGACATCATCAAAGCAAAGAGCCAGTTCTGATTTTCATTTACTGCATTTGGGTAGGAGGTGCTTCAGAAAAGCCCAAGAAGCATTACCTTTATAACTCCAGGGAACACCCATTTGGAAACAGCTGCTTCCATCATAGGAGGATGCTTGTCTTGAAAGCTCTTTACATTTTGTGGAACCTCGTGATAGTCTGCAATTGATTCTACCCACCCACTGGCAGCCATTTTGTTGTGGGGCCTACTACCTGTTCTCAAACTTCCAGATGTGTCCACAGGTTCAACAAGGGGGATCCCTGGTCTATCCTGTCAATGAATTCCATGAGTAAATTAGGCACTGGACTTCCATGAAGAAATACTTCAAATTTTTTGGTCCTGTACCTATTGCTTACCTAGTAAGCAGGTCTACTCAGAAGCAGGACCTATTATATTCAGGTAGGGATGCCACTTACCTGCTTCTATCAGGAGGGCTTCTGCCAATCCTCCCTGGTCCCCACTGCTGTTTAAGCGAGCAGCAGGGGAAAACGGGGAAGGGAAAATGGTATTGCCAATGCTGCAGCAATTGCCAGACAAAAAACTGGAAATGTCAGCATCACATTTTGGTGCTGCTCTAGGATCCTCTTGAATATCTATCATCACTTCTGGTTGTTCAGCCTGAAATAACGTTGTGGCCTCTTGATGACACCATTTCCACCCACCCCTCAAGGCCTGGCAATCCAATTCCCAGGAAAATAGATAAGATTGCAGCCATATTCTCAAATCTCAGGGCCCATTTGTGGTCAGCTAGGCAGAACTTGTGTGATCTCTCAATTGTAGACTGAGATTTAGGATGGTATGGCTACCCAGGGAAGGAGGAACATCAATCTTATAAGGCAAACATAAAAAAAACAAAACTATTCTCCTTCTTCCCCCAAGATGGCTTTTCAGAATTTCAAAGGATTAGGCTTTCCAAATAATGCCAAACTTTTGTACAATATCTGACAAAACAGAAGAGTATTTTAATAAAGACTATACGACACACATATTTATGATAGTACAGGTGAGTGTGCATCATTAAAGGGAGACGACAAAAATGTTAAAGGACATTTGTGTCTAAATATGTCTTATCTGTGCTGCTGTTGTAAATAACACTTAAATGTATACTGAATGGAGGAGACTAGAGAAGGGACTAGAGAAGGGAAACCGGTGGGCGAGACTCTCTGCTACAGTAAAGATGTTACTTCCATTCAGATCGGTGAAGAGTTTGGCCTTTTCTGCTTCTCTCTTTCTCAGCAACCAGTTTTCCCCACAGTTTGTATGACGTCACCTAGCTACAATGGAGAGAGAACAGATTTTTGTTTTTACTAGTGATAGCTGTCAGATAGAATGGACATGACTGGACCTTGAACATAAAAGACTAGTAAATTAGAAATGTTACGTTTGGACCACAGTGGGGGGGGGGCCTCCTATTTTTTTTTTATTTATTCAAAGGTCTCCTATTTTTTATTTATTTATTCAAATGTTTTAAACCCACTTTCTTCCTTCAGAGAGGGCTCCAAGCAGCTTACATAATGCAAAGAAAAAAAACTGTGCAGTACCAAGACAGTAGCAAAACATTCCAATACACATTCCAGTACACATTCTGACAACTTTCAAAGACTTTAGTCTCTTCCAGAAGCCCACCTGAACAATGTAGATTTACTAAGCTTCCAAACAACAA
>NW_015173158.1:0-39056 GCF_001447785.1 Gekko japonicus
TTCCACAACGGGCCTTTTTCCTAGTCTCAATATAATGGCATTTGTGGTTAAATTGAAATCTCATGCAGGATTTGGTCTGTTTTCTCCCAAACTGTAACAGATGTGTCACCCATGAATTTGTCTAATTCCCTTTTAAATTCATGTAAGCTTGTAACGATTGCTACCCCTTATAACGTTGAGTTCCACACAGTATTTATTTACTTAATTCATTTATATCTCACATTTTTCCTCTGTGGGGACGTGATGGGGATCCGTCTCCTCCATTTTATCCTCACAACAACCCTGAGAGGTGAGTTAGTTAGGCTGAGAGTATGTGACTGGCCCAAAGTTACCTAGTGTGCTTCTATGGCAGGGTGGGTGTTCAAATGTGGATCTCCCAGATTCTAGTCCAACACTCTGACCACTATACCACTCTTGTATGGTGTGCTTGGCTACTGTTAATCAACGTTATTGAATGCTCATGAGTTCTAGTATTTTGAAACATGGAGAAAACATTCTTTCTACCCACTTTCTCTACACAATGCAGAGTTTTATTAACCTCGATCATAACCCCCCCCTTTATTAAGCTTTCTACATTAAAAGTCTCAAAACTATTTAACATTTCCTCATAGGGAAAGTGTTCCAACTGTAACCCTTTTGGTAATTTTTGCAGTACTGGTTAGCTACTCAGTAGTTAATTTGATTAACCAACAGAACATTGTCCTGATAAGTCCTTTGTTGGCAGTTATATATATTTTTACTTGAATCATTCTCTTAGCATAATGGCAGTTTTATACTCTAAACTGCAGCAGGAGAAGCAAGCAGGAGGTTGGAGCAGTGGCCACATCTGCTCAAGAAGCAATTAATACAAACAGTAAAGTTAATGAGATGGATCTGAAAGAGGGAATATGAAGGACTTATTCGTTTATGAGTTTGGAGAGTACAGTCCTCACAAGGGGATTGGACCGCCGTGGTTTGGAGTGGAGTGAACGCTTCTCTCCAGCTATCTCCTCATGAATATGCACACATAATACCTTTTATCAGCTTTGGCTAATAGGCCAACATTCCTTGAAAGGTGTGACTTGGCTACGCTGATCCATGCCTTAATTGCATCCATGTTTTTGTTGGTGGAAAGTGCCGTCAAGCCGCAGCCAACTTACGGCGTCCCTGTAAGGTTTTCGGGGCAAGAGACGAACAGAGGTGGTTTGCAGTTGCCTGCCTCTGCATAGCAACCCTGGATTTCCTTGGTGGTCTCCCATCCAAGTAGAAACAGGGGCTGACTCTGCTTAGCTGCTGAGACTGGGTGACATTGGACTAGCCTGGATTAGGTTACCATAATATGCCTCATGTCATGTTGGGCTGCCTTTGAAGACTGAAATCTTCAACTAGTCCAAAATGTAGCAGAGAGATTGCTGTAGAGGTTGGGTTTGGGAATCTGAAAGATCTGCTTTGGCTGCACGTCTCTTACTGGGAGCAACTCAAAGTGCAGGTGCTTACCTTCAGTTCTTCAATTAAAATCATCATAATCCCAGCCACGTTTTCTGTGCCCTCATCTGCAATAGTGAGGTGGGTGGCAACCAGGGGCAGGGCTTTCTCAGTGGTTGTGCCCCACCTCTGGAATGCCCTCCTCCTTGAAGCTCACCTGGAGTCTCATTTATTCATTCAGCAGTTAAATAACTATTCAAAACATTCCCAGTAGTATAATTATCAGCAGTAAAACCATCTCAGTGATAAAAGAATAGCCAATAAAGGAAGCCGCATAGAACAATTCACAACAGAGAGCAGGCCATAAAACATCAGAAGAGGATGGAATTCTTCTTTTGGCTAGAAGCCAGAAGAATTTTATATAAAAAATTCCATATTGCAGCAACAAGTTCCATGATTTTCACATAGATACTTCAAATACTTCATATGAGAGTCAGTTTATACCACCAAAATGACAAGTGGTAGCCATTTTAAGTATAACAATATGGAGGATGCTGCAATATGGAAGACTGCATTTGTTGGCTATCCCACCTCTTAGGGTGGACCGTCTGGCATCCGGTAGACCCCGTGCCTTTTCTGTTGTGGATCTGGTTGAAGTGGTGGTGGTGGGCCCCTCCTTGGACATCTTCAGGAGGTGCTGCAAGGCCTGCCTGTTTACCAGGGTTTTTGAGTCGGTTTGAACAGCAGGCATCTCTTAAGAGGGGGTGGATGGAGGGATTTGGGGTTTGTTTTTTGGTTTCAACTGAAAACCTTTTAAACTGTTGTTGCAAGCGGCCTTGAATTACAAGGAAAGGAATTGGATGTAAATGTTTTACTACATTAATTAAAAAGTGTACACAGTTTCCAGTTGCCCTTGTGCCTCTAAAAACGACTGGGTTCAATGTAAAAAAATAAATAAATCATTTGCCTTGGAAGCACGAAAGCTTTTTCACAGTAGCCCCAGTTCTCCATGTTTCACAGTTAAGGAAAAAATGCTATTTGAACAGATTACAAAGATGGCCTGACTCCAGTGGTAACAAGAGAAAGAAATTTTACTTACAGAAACACATCTTAAATAACACACTCATGTACGTACATGTAACTTACTATGAGTGAATTAACTTCAGAAAGGTTAAGTTGCTACAGCTCCAAGCCCAGGTAAGAGAGAGAAGAAGAGAAGTCCTGTATAAGATAAAAAAGGAAAAGCAACAGCTGAAGATGGCTCAACACCTAATGGATGAGAGGGTGGGTACAACTGCTGGGTGTACCTAAGTGAGAGAATTCTCTTAACCCCTTCCTTCCCAGATCCTCTTGCATGCATAGTTACACTATCTAACAAAAACTGCCCTCCCCCAAAAGCAAAAGATTGCTTTTCCCTTCCAAATTCTAATTATGAAGTATTTTAAAATGCAGGTTTAGATCGATATTATCATGTCTCTTAAAGCACAGTTTGTTCTCTGGTATTTCTTCGTTTCTTTAATCATATGTATTTATGTTAAACATGGTAAAGTAGTTTTCTATAAGTGAGTAGTTCACCGAATATTAAAACTATGAAAAACAGAGAGTCCAGTGTCCAAAACAGCATTCTAATTCCTGGATAACAGCATATGACCTTTGGGACAGATTAAAATGTTATTAAACAATCGGAGAACTACAGAATTTGGGCTCCGGTGGTGCAAACGTGTGTATTTTCTATTTACTTCTTTCATTTCCGAGTCATTTGTGTTTTCTAGTTTATCTTAGGCTACAGGGAATCTGTGCTCTGTCGGCTTCATTATTGTTATCTGTTACCACTGAGAAAGGAAGCAGTGAATATCATGTGCCAGGCCTAGTTGGCTGTAACAATCAGATTATACACTCTGTGGCTCAGCATATCTCCGCTTGGCTGGAGCAGCAGCAACTAAGTTAACATTATAGCTATAGGGGAGCGCTCTGTCCATCTGTGCTCCTGATTTTAATCGCAGCTCTATGCTGGTGCCTGGTGGTTTTTTTGCTTCCCGTTACCATTGCTGCAAAGCAGCTTGAATTGTAAAAACAAATAAATGAACCCAGAAGAGCCACTTTCGGTAAAGAGGCTCTTCTCCCCTTCTTTTTTTACTGCTGACCTGGAGCATTATTAAGCTGTGTTGAATCTCTCAGGCTCACGTCTGTACTGCATGATCCTCAACACCGCATATGAGAATCAGTGAGCAGCTTTGGGGATGTTTTTGCTGGGGGGTCCAGGAGAGGAGCGAGGCTACTACCCAGTTAACTGTAGGCCCTTTCTGCACTCTCCAAATTCAGTTTTCTTTTTAATCCAGTTTCTTTCCCAATCTGCACAAAAAATCGAGTTCAACCTTCTTTTTATTCTGGGTCCCCCCTTGGATCAGGCCAGTGACCCATCTAGTCCAACACTCTGTCACACAGTGGCCAAAAGTACCAGGTGCCATCAGGAGGTCCAGTAGTGAGGCCAGGACACTAGAAGCCCTCCCACTCTTGCTCCCCCTCCCAAACACCAAGAATACAGTGCATCACTTGCTCCAGACTGAGAGTTCCTAGCTATACCTTGTCGCTAATAGCCACTGATGGACCTCTGCTCCATATGTTTATCTAATTCCCTCTTGAAGCTGTCCATGCTTGTAGCCGCCGCCACCTCCTGTGGCAGTGAATTCCATGTGTTAATCACTTTTTGGGTGAAGAAGTACTTCCTTTTATGTATTCTAACCCGACTGCTCAGCAATTTCATTGAGTGCCCACGAGTTTTTGTATTGTGAGAAAGGGAGAAAAGTACTTCTGTCTTGACCTGCTCTATCCCATGCATAATCTTATAAACCTCGATCATGTTACCCCTCAGCTGTCATTTCTCCAAGCTAAAGAGCCCCAAGCGTTTTAACCTTTCTTCATAGGGAAAGTGTTCCAACCCTTTGATCATTCTAGTTGCCCTTTTCTGCACTTTTTTCAATGCTATAATATCCTTTTTGAGATATGGTGACCAGAACTGTACACAGTACTCCAAATGAGGTTGCACCATTGATTTATACAGTGGTCAGCCCAGTTTCAGCCTGCTGTTGCCCTGGGTTATTTGGTGTTTGGCTGTGGACTTAGATCTTTTCTGCATTTGCCTGCCACTCCAGATTTTCTCAGTGTTTGAGTTGAGGCAATTTAAGTCCACGGCAAAACAGTATCCAAATCACCCAAGGCAATAGCAGACTGAAACCGGGCTGACCACTGAAGGAAGGTAATGTAATGCTGAATGGGGAAAAGCCCCAGAATAAAAAGAAGGCTGAACTTGATTTTAGTGTAGAATGGGAAGAAAACCTGGATTAAAAAGAAGGTTGAATTCAATTTTAGTGCAGAATTGCTTGGAGGACATGGTGAACATGGATTAAAAGGGGAGTGCAGGAAGGGACACAAATCGTCTCAGCTCAAACACTGAGGAAATCTGGAGTGGTGGGAAAATGCGGAAAGGACCGTAGCTGATTGCTCAGTTCTATAAGACGGTAGCCCCGGCCTTCTTCCTAATTCTGCAAAATCTCTATGCTTAAAGCTACGCTAAGCAATAGAAGCAGAAAAGCACGCCGAACTAATTTAATTGGATGGTGGTAACCTGTACAAGGAGGTTTCTTTGGATTCAGCATATGAAATATGCACGGAAGATAATGGGGAAGGGGGGGGGGAGTAGGCCTTTCAAATTAATTTGACAGTAAGTGATTCAGTTGATTTATTGAGTACTATAAAACCTAATTATTCAAATAATGACTGGGTGGCAGGTATGAACTGCATTTTCAAGGTACACCGCATCCAAATTGTATTTATTTGCTTCCTGCTCCCCTCGTTGCCAAAAGGCAGCACAAGATGGTTTGTGACAGATAATACCGGGACAAGAAATATAAAAGCACCGAATATAAAAAACACTCCATGCAATGATAAAATTGCAATATATTAACTGCTTATCAAACAGAGACCAGCGTAATACCAGGCATCCTTTTTAGTCCAAGTGCCCCAAAAATGAAGCATGTACATGTGAAAACGTTGTTGTTGTTGTTCAGTCGCCATGTACATGTGAAAACGTTGGTGTAGCAGTGAGTAACGGGTGCAGGATGAGGTGTGTGCTGAGCACACTAGAAGAAACAATGTAAGAAGAGCCCTGCGTGAATCACACCAGTGGCCCAGCTAATCCAGCAACCTGTCTCGCGCAGTGGCCAACCAGTTCAGAGGTGGAGGGGAGGGGCTGTGGCTCAATAGCAGAGCATCTGCTTGGCTTGCAGAAGGTCCCAGGTTCAACCCCTGGCATCTCTGGATAAAAAGATCAGGCCTCGGGTGATGAGAGAGACCTCTGCCTGGGATCCCTAGAGTGCTGCTGCCAATCTGAGTAGGCAATACTGACCTTGATGAACCAATGGTCTGATTCAGTATAAGGCAACGTAATGTGTTCTGGTGGTTTTCCATTCTCTGCCTCTGTGTAGCAACCCTGAACTTTCGTGGTCGTCTCCCATCTAAGTACTAACCGGGGCCAACACTGCTTAGCTTCTCGAGTTTGATGAGATCCGGCCAGCCTGGACCAAGGCAGATCAAAATGCATTCTTAAGCACACTCAGATCTCATTGCCTTCAATGAAACCTGAGCAAGGGACCCAGACATGGGGGTGGGGGGAGAAAATGGGTACTCCCAGAGGGCTCAGAGAGTGGGAAGTCGGCTGCCCTTTACCGTGGTGTGATCTGTGGGTTGTTTTGGTCATTTCAGAAATAATTCTCTCCCCCCCCCTCCATGACTCATGAAATTGTATGTGTGGTATCAGGGAGATGGACTCATGTAAGAAGCTTGTGATTTTATGCTATGACTTTAGTAAGTGCAGCCACTGTGTGTAGTTAGAGCAAGTCTAGGTGGTGCCCAGCGCATGTTCCAAACTGTGGCATTTAAGACAATTGTGCCCAAGGGTCCAAACTGAGGCTCTGAGGCACAGTTTGCTCCTACTTTATCTCGTAGGGTTGTGAACCCCCCCCCCCCGGGGGGGGGGGGTAGTGTGCCCACCCTCTACTGGAGATCTCCCAGAATTATAACTGATCTCCAGGCAACAGAGATCAGTTCCCCTGGAGAAAAAGGCTGCTTTTGGAGGGCGGACTCTATGGCATTGTACCCCAAACTCCTCCCTCATTCAGGCTCCACCACCAAAGTTTTCAGTTTTTCCCCAACCCAGAGATGGCAGCCCTATCTGGCTAGGTGTAGCCTGCATCCTTTTGTTGCTGGTTGACCAGCACAGTCACAGATAGATGTTTTAGGTCAAAGTTTTTTGCATTAACCAGATAAACAGCAAAGCAGTTTGTGCCAACTTTCTTTTTTAAAGTGATTAAATACCACAGTTTTAACTGAAAACCATGCTCCTTATGTGGAAGAGTCATACTGCGTTAAAAGAAATGGCCTGTTCATAGTGCCACCAAGTGGATGTAGGTTGTTACAACATCAACATTTTTAGTGTTAACAGTTAACAGCCACAGAATTTTTACTGATCATTGCTTTAAAAACTTGCAGGTGGATTATCCTTACAAAGATAGTTCCTTCGTCTCTGTCCTGAGCAAATTTTTGGTTACAAGTTTACAGCCCAAGACCTCATTCCTACATAATTTACATATTTTTGTTGTTGTTCAGTCGCACAGTCGAGTCTGACTCTTCGCATCCCCATGGACCAGATCATGCCAGGCCCTCCTGTCTTCCGCTGTCCTCTGAAATGTACTCAATTTCATGTTCGTTGCATCAATGACACTGTCTAACCATCTCATCCTTTGCCGTCCCCTTCTTCTTACATATACTTCCAATTAATTTCAGTGGAACATACATATTCCCAGTTTACCCCACCTGTACGTTTAAATACTTATAGATTTGGACAAATGTGATTTGGACAAATGTGATTTCAACCTTTACATCTCTTTAAATAAAAATTGTTTTTTTAGGGCAGTGATAAAGATTGCATTGGATGAAAATTTAAACAAAACAACACCAGTCAGATGTTTTAAAAGGTATAAAGAGGAACTGGCTTATGCTATCTGGGTGCAGTGCACTTGAGGAAGGGACTTTCCATCTTTCCCATCCTGTTGCAGTCTGCCATGCTCCCCCTCAAATCCCACCCTTGTGGTTGGTGTACTACAGAGGAGGGCAACCAAGATAATTAGGGAATTGGAGCACCTTCCCTATTAGGAAAGACTGAAGAGTCTGGGACTTTTCAGTTTAGAATAGAGATGACTGAGGGGGGGACATGATAGAGGTGGAGGCAGTTGACAAAGATAAATTTTTCTCCTTCTCCGAGAATACCAGAATTTGAGGGCATTCAATGAAGCTGATGGGCAGTAGGTTCAGGATGGACAAAAGGAAATACTACTTTGCACAGAATGATTAAAATCTGGAATTTGCTGCCAGAGGATGTAGTGATGGCCATGGGAATAAACAGCTTTAAAAGGGGATTGGATAGATTCATGTCAGTGGCTACTAGCCATGGTGACTGAGGGGAACCTCCACATTGAGAGGCACTAATCCTCTGAATCCCAGTGCCAGGAGGCAACATCAGGAAACGTCTTTGGCCTCTATCCCCTGTTGTTGGCATCCAGAGGAACTGGTTGGCCACTGCATGAGACAGGATGCTGGTCTAGATGGACTATTGGTCTGATCCAGCAGCGCTCTTCTTACATTCTTATTACCGGCAGGACAAGCAGGGGGAGGGGGGCAAATTGAGGATCTGCAGTGGGAGTGAGGAATTTGCAAAAATCACTTTTCCCTCTTTTGTTTACCAAAAATGTAAACACGATCTCAGGCAGAGGTCTTTCACATCACCCACTGCTAGATTTTTTTAAAAACTGGAGATAACGGGGATTTTTAAACAGTGGGGAACCTGAACTGGGTCTAGAGAACCTGGACCCAACTGTTTAAAAGCCTGCATGTCTAAGTTTGGCCCCTAGGTACACTGCTATGAGCTACTTTGAGGAAGACTGAGGGGAAAATGTGCATCTATATTTTTCTGGTCCTGGACTCATTGGGAGTGAAAATAATTTTTTTTACCGGTGGTATAATGTTATTATCCTCCTCCTTTCACTTTTACTTTTAACATACCCTGTAGGTTATGTGGCATTTTTATATGCGAAAGCAGTATTTTTTTAGTTTCTTATATTGTGCTGCATGTGCCAAAAACAGACTTGACTAGGAGCATGGAGTTGTCAAGGCATTCTGAAGATAGCACTCAGAATCTCATTAATATCTTCTACAGAAGACCTTTTTTCCAAATCACATAAGACATATTGAAATCCTTGTGGCTTGAGCAGGAACTTGCTTGGCTCTGCCTCAGTGCAGTTGTTAGCTTGTGAGCACAGTAACTTTGCATGTACAAAATGTATATGTTGGCCCTGTCCTCGTGATCGGGGCAGCGTCCCCCAACAGCCTTCTTCATCATGGGGATGTGTCCTGCCTGCATACGTGCCATGCACATGAACCAGTGATTATGCATGGACAGGTGGAGCTAGTGTTTGTCTACCTGCTCTGATCACTGATTCACACAGGTTATATCCAGGATTCCAACCCCGTGTCTTGGTGTAACAGTCACACATGAGTTGCAGGTTATATGCAATTCCCCTGCATGTGCTGCCTGATTTGGATTATGCCTGTGGTCTATGTGGAAAAGGTTCTAAGCTGTACCATTTTCTCAATCAGAAATGTGTTATTTGAAGAGAGCTTTAAACAGAGGTAACAACTGGAAAGTAACGGTGTGGAGCATTTCTCTCTCTCTCTCAGAGATGTCCTCATTTTTTCACAGCAAAACAATACCGAAATGTGCATTTATGAGTATGTTACTGCAAAAATGAGGCCACTTCCTACATTTGTTAGGTAATATAGGTTGGCTCCATAGAAGTGTGAATGGCAGGAAAATGATTGTCATTGCAGTTCCACAAGAGGCCGTGCAAGAGTTCATGCCTGTACTGTAAGAGGCATGTTCCATAGCAGTTCTCCCGGGTTCTGCCTGGGCAATATAAAAGGATTCCGTTTCACTTTACTTGTCTGACAGCCTAGTGTCTGGTGTAAAGCAGCCCTTCTGTGATAGATGAGAGGCAGGTGGGCAGATGGGGCTGACACTTGCAGTGATTGGCCAGCCTGAAGGAGTCACACCAGCTGGGAAGAGCCCCATTTGGCTGGATAGGCTTGCTTTCACAGCCAAGGAGTGGAAACCCAGCAGCTCTTTGATATGCTAGCATCTCTCTGTTGGCCAAGCTGGGCTTGGTGGGCTTTGGGCTCTGGAGCCTGAGGCCTAGATTGGTCTTTTTGACACATGTCAAGGGAGACCTGAAAAGAGCTGTCCCCTCGTCCTGACCTGGATAGCCCAGGCAAGCCGGATCTCGTCAGATCTCAGAAGCTAACTGTTCCTCAACAAGTTATTCGCAAAAAATTACAACTAATTGTTCCGGATCTTTCAATATCAGCGAAAAGATTATATAATCTCACCTCATATCTCAAAATGGAAGTACTAACTGTTATATCTTTTAAAAAGGTTTTTCTTTATATTCAATGCTTTGTATTTGTAATGCATGTTACTATTGTCAAATTAAAAAACTTTAAATATATATAAAAAAGATCTCAGAAGCTAAGCAGGGTTGACTCTGGCAAGTACTTGGATGGGAGACCTCCTTGGAATACCAGGAGGCAGGGGCAGGCTCTGAATATCCTCCAGGCCCCCAGTAGGGGTCAGTCACCAGAGATTGCCATGACTTCCAGGTGTACAAACACGCATATGCGCGCACACACACACACAATAAATTTTTAAAAAACCACCAGAAAAGAAAAGCGCTGTCCCTTCTCTGTGTGTGCATGTGGGAAGAAGAGAGAGGTCGCGTCTATCTCAGCCTCCCTGTGGGTTTGTATTTCACCTGCCTGCTCAATGGCTGTGTACCAGAGAGGGGGTGAGAGAAATGAGCGGAAGGTGCTTTCTGCATGCGGAAAAGTGCTGTTTGATCCAACCTATTGCTTCTTAGTGGTGGGGTTTAAAAGCATGTGAAATTAACACAGTTCTAATGGACAAATGTGCTAACCAAATAACTCCAAAACCCTTTGGCATTGCTTCACTGTTGAGAGAGACACTAGTAAAGGGAATATGTAATTCTAGAGCTGCTTTGGTTACTGTCTTTACTGCTTTTGCAACCAGAGTCATAAACAGCAAACCCTCATCCCACAATAAACCTTGTTCGACGGGAAAACATGGAAGAATTTAAAGGTTGCTACTGTAAAAGTTGTCATGTGATTTGACAACAGCTGCTAGAAATTTTGCCACACATAGTTTGTTTGTTTTTGTCTCTAAGTAACCAGGATGATCTTGCTTCTGGAGAGAGAAAGTCCTGATTAAATAAAGGGGAGATCAGTTCATCTCTTAGAGCTGAAATTTTGGGACTTGATTCTGCTTGAATATGATCCACAGAATCAATTTACTGCTGCTGCAATTACAGTTACAAAACTTCCTGACAGAGTGGTCTCTCGGTGGAATAGGCTTCCTTGGGAGGTGGTGGGCTCTCCTTTGGAGGTTTTCAAACAGAGGCTAGATGGCCATCTGGCAGCAATGCTGATTCTGTGAACTTAGGCAAACCATGAGAGGGAGGGAAGAAGAAGAAGAAGAAGAAGAAGAAGAAGAAGAAGAAGAAGAAGAAGAAGAAGAAGAAGAAGAAGAAGAAGAAGAAGAAGAAGAGATTGTATTTATACCCCGTCCTTAACTCAGAGTCTCAGAGTGGCTTACAAACTCCTTTGCCTCCCCTCCCTACAACAGACTCTTTTGAGAACTGCTCTTTCACGAACAGCTCTGACAGAACTATGGCTTGCCCAAGGTCACCCAGCAGCTGCAAGTGGAGGACTGGAGAAACAAACCCGGCTCTCCCAGATTAGAGTCCATGCATTTAACCACTACACCAGACCACTACACCAAACTACACCAAACTTAGTTTTCGTGGCCCTTTCATACATGCCCAGAGAAATGCTGATCGCCACTTTGGGGTCAGGAAGCAATTTTTCTCCAGGCCAATTTGGCTGGATATCCTAGAGATCTTTTATCATCTTCTGGGTGTGGAACAGTGGCCACTGGGGGTGTGGAGGGGGGGAGGTATTTGTGAATTTCCTTCATTGCGCAGGGGGTTGGATTAGATGACCCTGGAGGTTCCTTCCAACTCTATGATTCTATGTTGCTACCAGCCCTAAATATTATGGATGGGATGGCTTTTGAATCCAAAGGCTAAACAAAAAATAAAAACTTGTGTAAATGTAAGTCCATAAAGTGGGGAGAAAGGAAAACGTTCATAAATAGCATTAGACCTGGTCTGTTCTTAGATACCCTCATCTAGTTAAACCATAAAGGAAGAGCCATTAATTTTACATACATTACTAGTCTGATTTGCATGCTATCGCCTTCACTGGTTGCTCGGAATTTCCCACTTCCAGGAACTCTGCAGAATTGTGCATGGAAGATTAGCACTCAAGAGAGATTTTTATATGTCAAGTTTATTACTTCAGTAAATTTTATCTTTCCTTCATTTGGCTCAGGAAAGGTATGCAGGGAATGTAGTGAAATGCAGAGGAGTGATATCCTTGCCAACAGAATAAACAAATACCAAATTTTTAATGCTGCAAACACAGCTGTCTTAATTGTTCAAAAAAATTTCACTGGCTGGAAAACATCAGGGCCTCTTGACATTAAAGTCTGAACCAGCCTGAGGGCTGAGATGGGGGTCACATGTTCAGCACTCTATGATTGCTACATCATGATGATTTGCACGGGTGAATGAGCCAACATGATTGAACAATACAGATAGAACATTTGTATCAGAGCTTGATGTAGAATAGTAGCTAAGACGACGAGCTGTAATCTAGGATACTCTGAGCACCCCTGCTCCCAATTATCTAATATGGAAATAATAACCTGTTTCATTAGATTATCTTGCAAACTGCAACAAGACAGTAGGTTGGATTCTGACCCTGGGAAAATTTGTTCCAGGGGTGGCAAAACGCATGTGGAGGAATAGCCATGCTGGCTGTGAGGCCGCAGTAGCGAAGAGGATGAAAATTGCTCCCTTCTGCCACTGCCATCAGCAGTTCCATCACTTCCATCACTACTTCTGTCAACAGAGCTCTTTTCACACAAGAGACAGGAGCAGAGGTCCATCAGTGGCTATTAGCCACAAGGTATAGATAGGGGCTCTGGGGCAAGTGATGCTCTGTCATCTTGGTGCTTGGGGGGGTCAACAGTGGGAGGGCTTCTAATGTCCTGGCCCCACTGGTGGACCTCCTGATGGCACTGGTATTTCTGGCCACTGTGTGACACAGAGTGTTGGACTGGATGGGCCTTTGGCCTGATCCAACATTGGCATCTCTTATGTTCTTATGAGGGAGTCGATTTCATCCCTTTCTTCATCCCTACCGCAGCCTCCTGAACCAGATGGCTATTACATCATGCAGCTCTTGTGACTTCAGTTGTAAACTTTCCCAGGTGCAGAAGTGGTGTCATCTGCGGGCTGGGAAGACCTGCGGCTATCCGAACTTTCTACTGACAGATCATGGAGTCGAACCCAATGTGTGTGATGTGATTTGAACACTTGAAGGCATTATAAGAATCATTTTACATGGGTCCTTTCCGCATTTGCCCGCTACTTCGGATTTTCTCAAGTGTTCAAGTTGAGGCAATTTAAGTCCACGACAAAACAGCATCCAAATTAGCAACAGCAGGCTGAAACCGGGCTGACCACTGAAGGGAGGTAATGTAATGCAGAATGGGGGGGGGGGGAATGGAATAAAAAGAAGGTTGAACACGATTTTAGTGCAGAATTGCTTGGAGGACACAATGTTGAACATGGATTTAAAGGAAAGTGCAGAAAGGGCCATAGTCTCAAACACCACAGCCCTGTTCTCATACTTGCTCAACTGTGTAACCCCCCCCCCCTGATTTACAGATAATGTTTAGCTAGATAATACTTGTGCAGATAATACTCACCTAGATGCATGAATAGTTATAAAGCAAGTTCCATATGAAGAGTCAAAGCGTGGTTAGGACCTTTCTTTCCACTACCTCCATGCCTTTGTATGTCATATGTGTATTGTGTCCATGGCATACAGGTGTATATGCAGGCCACATTTCCTGCCAGAGCACACAGGAGCAACGCTCCGGCAGTGAGGACCCCAGGGAGCAGGCACATGCATCAAGCCCTGCCCTCTGCTCCCAGCAGCTCTCAGTTGGGCCACAGGGAGCCAGAAGAAGCAAGATAAGTAGAAGGCCCCCCCCCCCGCCATTCCTCAACTCTTTCATGCTCCTATTAGCCTTTCTGGGCATGGACAGGGTTAAATAAGTGAAAAGGAGTCACACTCTATCAGAGCTGTAGAGAGCACCCAGACTAAGACTTCCTCTGTTCCCCATGCCATTCAATCCAAAGTAAACATCACATAAAAACCAATCACCTGACTTGCCTAGGTCTATTGGCTTCCCAGAGTGACCAGGTCCCTCAGGATTTTGTCATCCTAACCCAGTGGTCTCCTCTCCAGTATCCATTGGCACTACAGTACCTGCTGTTTGGTTTCCTGGTGCCTACTTCTTTCCTGAAGCATCTCTGTACCAAAGCAAAGAACTAATCCTAGGACATTTAACACCCAGGTTATTTGTCGTAAGTTCAATGTGAGAACTGAGTTTGAGCCCAGTGGTACCTCCAAGACTGACAAAGTTCAGTTTTGGCCGGTAGAAGTGAGAAGTGAGAGCAGGAGTAGATACACACTCCTTCAGATACATTGAAACAAATTTCCTCAGACATTACACATAGGTAGAGAGAAGGGGGTTGCCAGGAAGGGCTAATTAGAGTCAAGATGCATAACTAACTGAGCAATACATACAGCTAAGACTGGAATAATGCAATTGATAAGTCCTGTGGATAGCAGCAAATTAACATACAGATAATAAAAGAGTTAACAACAGATGTGAGAACTAAGTTTGAGTCTAGTGGCACCTTTAAGACCAACAAAGTTGAATTGTTGTACAATTGAGAACTGGGTGACTTAGCATGTGTATTGCAATAAGAACCCGATATCTCTGTTAAGCCCTGGGGGTTCCATTGTCTGGAGTGTTGTAATAACTTGTAATTCAGCAATCTCATGTGCAAGTCTGTTTCTGAAATTCCTTTGCAATAAAACAACTACTTTGAGGTCCTCCACTGAGTGCCCTGAGAGGCTGAAATGTTCTCCTACAGGTTTCTCGGTTTTGTGGTTTTTGATGTCAGATTTGTGTCCATTTATCCTTTGGTGTAGGGTTTGACCTGTTTGCCCTATGTAAAGAACTGAAAGACATTGTTGGCGTTTAATGGCATATACAATCTTAGTAGATGAGCAAGTGAATAAGCCTGAGATGGTGTAGTTGATATTGTAGGTCCAGTGATCATGTTGTCTGGATGTATATGGTAGCAAAGTTGGCATCTGGGTTTATTGCAAGCTCTGGTACCAGTATCCATGCTCAAATTAGATGTTGTATTATTGTGGGTGAGTTGTCTGAGATTAGGGAGGCAGTCTGAGCAAAAAAAGTTTGCACCCCAGTACTTGTGACAGAGAAGGAGCTGCGGTTGCTCAAGTGGTTAAGACACTGAACTGCAGGCTGTGGAAGGTCAGTAGCTCAGCAGTTCGAGACCCGGGTGCCGCATGATGGAGTGAGCTCCCATCTCTAGTTCCAGCTCCTGCCAACCTAGCAGTTCAAAAGCAAGAAATTGCAGGTAGATAAATAGGTACCACTTCCGTGGGAAGGTAACAGCGTTCTGCGCGCCTTGGTGTTTAGTCATGCCGGCCACATGACCATGGAAACGTCTTTGGGCAGCACTGGCTCTTCAGCTTTGAAACGGAAATGAGCACCGCAACCCTAGAGTCAGATTCGGCTGGCTTTCGAGCAAGGGAACCTTTACCTTTACTTTACTTGTGAAAGAGAACTGTCATTATCCAGTAGAGGTTGTAAGTTGCTGATGATGCGTTGAACTGTTTTTTGGGGTGGAGCCTGAGTGGTGGGTGTTGCCTTCTGACACACTTCTGATGATGTCAGGGGGTGTGGCACATGCAAATAAGTAATGCTACTGAGTTATGCTGAGCTCCTGCACCTCTTTTTTTACGAAATGACCCCCAGTGTAAATTTAACTAATAAACTGCAGTCCTTACCGTAAGGGTAAGGATGAATGGTCCTGACTTGGATGGCTCAGGCTAGCCCAGTCTCAACAGATCTTGGAAGGTAAACAAGGTTGCCCCTGGTTAGTACTTGGTTGAGAGATCACCAAGAAAGTCCAGGATTTCTAGGTACCCCTGTTCTTTTTGAGCCTTGGCCATCCTACGGGGTCACCACAAGTTAGCTGTGACTTGTGGACACTTTCCACCATCAAGGATGTATTTCCTTTTGCATATTCAGAGTTGAAAGCATCCTGCCAGTAAAATTGGCTGTTTTGCTCCAAATTATAATTTGTTTTCTTGCTTGCGCTGTGTCCTGAAATAAAAAAATTCATAAATAGCCATATTAATTGAAGAAGGGAGAAGAGAACTGGTCTGAAAAAATTACTTCTCCATTCTTTCCCAAGTCTTATATGAGGCTTCAAAAACATTTGATGAAAATTATTTTCTCTACAAATGTTTTATCAATGCATTTGCTATTTCTGAAGCAAAGTAGTTGCATTTGTAAGGTATGCCAAAAGGCAGTAGTTCTAAGTTTATGAGACAATTTTAAATTTTTATATGTCAATATTGAGTAATAATATTGATAAGAAATAAATTGATATGGTTGGGGATGCTGGGCACTAGCATAAAAAGACGGAGCTTTAAAAATGAGATTTATTTAATACGTTTCTTGCTATTGCTTTTATAAGGGATTTGTGTATGGCTGTGGCCAGACTTCTTTGCTGTGGGTCGCTTGTCCTTTCTAGGAAAGGTTTCAAAGTGGAGTGCTGGAAAGTACCATCAGTTCGCAGCCAGCTTACAGTCAGGGGTGTCGAACTCATTTGTCATGAGGGCCAGATCTGAAATAAATGACCTTGTTGGGCCGGGCCATGTGTGTCATAAAATGTAATGCCAGGTAGCAGAGATATAAACTTTATAAAGGACACCAACACAATTAAAGATTTTTTAAAACTTTAAATAAAACATGCTTAAAACACTAGCATTATTGCAATATTTTGCCTATTTAACAGTCTCTGATAACTGACACCTCTTACTCTGAATTATTGCATCAAAATGTCTGTGCTATAGCAATCCTGAGTATGCTGTTTAGGTTTGTATCTGTAAGCTGCAAACCTACTTTTGATTTCTTGAAATTAATAACTGCTAAGCTACCCCAAAAGTACAAGCAGAAGAGTCTGAAAATGAGACATCAGTACTTCTTTCCCTTGAAACGGGATACCCTGAAACAGTCCTACTCTGTAATACTTCTGCCCTGCTGTCAAAGCTGAAATCTGGTACACCCATAGTCTAAGACAACTTGCAGCCTGGCAACTCTAAATACAAATCTTCTAAATAAATACATACATACATTTGTTGGACAAGTAGCTGGTGTTTGTCTTGAAGGTTCTGGCCTCTACTTTTCCCCTGCTTACTTGTCAACCTTTTAAAAAATACCATAAACAAATGACTCCTGAGGTTCTGGGTTTTGGCGTGGTGAGGACGGACATCACCGGGAAGTGCTCCCATGCTGCCGCCGGATCGTCGACTCTTTAGAGGGGTTTCGGGGGCTCCCGAACTCCAATGAGCTCACTGTAGGAGAGCTCATTGCAAAGGGCTTGAGTTGGATCCCCTGCTTGCAGTAGCAAGCAGGTGCATCTTTTCAGATCGTCCTGAGGCAAGAGTCGCTTGAGAGCACCCATGCCAGACATGGGCGCCAAGCAGTGACTACCTGTGTAAAGGGGAAGAAGAAAGAACCTCATCCACAACACCGATGATTAACAGTACCGCGAGTACATTTAACAGCAACAACACCAGGGAATCGTCATTTTCCAATTAGCCCTCTTAAATTTGTTAAAAAGAAGGAAAGCAGGGGTGAAGAACTCTCTTCCCTCCCCCTCCTTCCATCTACGAGCAGCTAGAAAAAGAACCAGGAATCCCTTCTTTGTTAAAAACGGACCTTAGGGCAAAAAAGAAAAGAAAAGCTGATGTCTGAGTTTATAATATAACTGTGTGGAATATAAATCTCGGAAAAATATATTTGGTTTGACTACTGATTTTATTGAAGGTGAAACATATATTTTGGGAAGATATAAGTAAACAAGCTGAAACTATATGAAGATTCATCAAGGGAGTACAATTACCTTTATTTTACTAAGGGATATAAAGAACAACATTCTATTAAATGGATTATTAAACCCTCTGTTTGAAGAAAGGAAGGAAGGAAGGAAGGAAGGAAGGAAGGAAGGAAGGAAGGAAGGAAGGAAGGAAGGAATCTTAGAAGGAAGGAGACATTGTAAGATGCTTGCAGTTACTTCACAGGAAGGAAGGAAGGAAGAAAGGAAGGAAGGAAGGAAGGAAGGAAGGAAGGAAGGAAGGAAGGAATCTTACTCTGAACTGGCTAACCGCTAGATTCCCATAACATATTCTGTTTTGTTTTGTTGAAACTACAAGAGCTCATTGTGTTCTGATTATGCTGTACTTCATGGTAAACAATTGATAAGACTTTTGACTCATGTGGAAAGTATTTTCTGTTTTTAATATGAATAAAACAGTTATTATTTTGTAAACATTAGAAGTGGTGTGACTGTAAGAATCTATTGAAAAATATCTTTGGAGATTCTCTGTTTTTGATATAGTAGGTTAAAATGGTTGGTATACATAGATCTCAAAAGGTGTCAGGGGCTGTACTTTCAACGATAAATAAATTTCCAGACAAGACTTTATTTCAGATTTTTTTAAAAGGTCTCCAAATCCTAGTCCATGACATAATTTCATCTGATGCTAAAGAGGCAGTGAAAGAAATTGTTTAACAAATACAAGACAAAGTCAACAACTAAGTTGGAGGATTGTCAGCATCATCAGAAAAAAACTGGAGAAAGAGACAACTACGGAGACACAGAGGAAGACTACACCCAAACTGAGCTGATGGATAGAATGAACTCTGCACCTACAAAGAGAAATGAAACATCTACAAAACTACATCTGAAGCTTTATAAAAGAATGAAAAATGGTGAAACCTTCAAAGCTGATACACCACCCCAGAGAGAGGAAATAGAAGAACTCATGGAGCCACAAGTTATTTCAAAGATCCAATATAGATGGCTATACCATAAACAGCACTACCATTGACAAAGGTAAAAGACACAGAATTAAGACTTTACTTAAGAAGAGAAATAAAAAAAGAAGAGGATGAAAAGCTATTAAAAAGGGAATATTTTGAGACCACACAACTGAGTAAGATCCCTTAAAGAGTTGAGAAAAAGCCTGAACAAGAAGAAAATATGAACTATCTACTTAAATATATTTAACTGTAGATTTTAATGGAATGTTTAGTTAAAGTTCAAAATAGAAAAATATGATATGTATACCCATAGATATGTCAAGAATACATGTTAAGAACCATATATTAATTATATACTAATATTTTAAATTTTAAGATTATAATAAGAAAGCTTAAAATAGAAGAAAATATGAATTGTATAATAGACTTGCAAAGAATATGTGTCAGTATAAGGTAGAAAAATATAAAAAGAAAAAGAGAAAAGGTTATCTAATAGATAAATAATGATGTAGGGCAAGTTACCCCATTTATTTATGTTTTGTGAATGTTTGTTTGGTGAAAAATTAAAAATATATATATTATTAAAAACACACACACAAATGACTCCTAATCCTAATTTCAAAATCTGTGAAATGCCTACATTCAAAATTGGTTGAACTTTGCACATCAGTCGCCACAGAATGAAGACACAGCTGGTAGCTATCAATTCCAGAAAACTTGGATTTGAAAGTTGACCTTCTCACTATAGAACCCAAGAAAAGAACACAGATTCCATGACAAAATGCTAGATTTATGGGCAGGAGATTTGCACACTGACTTTTGTGGAATGTGTTGTGTGGCATTGTGGATTTCACATTTGTGAATCTGAATACATTTTGCCACATTTATGTCAGCATTACTGGCAGTGCTGTTATGAGATCTAACTGGATATGTTGAGCGATTGGATGTAAAATATGTTTTACTACAGAATTGTGGTCCCTTCCTAATGTTGTTTCATACCAGCAAACTGGTGAGCTGCAGTAATGGGACTTTAGTTTCTAGGTAGAAAACTATTTTTTAGTCCTGTAGTAAGAGAGAGCCCATGGAATTATTTTAATTCTTCCAGTCTACAGATTGTATCGATGGCTAGAAGGGACTTCATAATAAGCCACCAAGCTGCTCTCTTTCCTTGGAATTGTACGTGAATTTATTGACTGGGTGACCTGAAGATTTTAAATTAAATGAAAAGTATTTGCTCAAATAAGATATAAGCTGATTTTGCTTTCAGGCTCCAGCAAAATAAACGAGAGGCACTAGGCTTAATGACAGCTAATTTTATTTTGATGAACCAAAACTTGTGGCCTGACAGAATAACCCTGTGACAGACTGCACTTTTAAAAAGCTTAGAAGTGCTTTATAAACAGATAAAGGACTTTGAAGGGTTAATTCATAACCCCATTTTGGTTCACAGTTGTTGGGGGTTTTTATGTTTCCAGTCGCTTGTAGAAATCAGTTTTATTCTTGATGCTGTGACAGTTGGGAGTCAAATGAAATGAGTTTGTCTAGAGTTTAGAGACAGTACAGAATAAAAACTTAAATTAAAAATTTTGAGAGTTGCTGGGCCTTTTCTGTTTACTGTAACCTTCTAGTACACAAGTAAATCTTTTTTGCAGTGTTCTTCATGGAACTATATTATTGATGATAGTAATTTGCTACTTCCTTACTTTGAATTTCAGAAACTGCATGGGTTCAAATAATCATAGAACCTCCGAGTATAGAGTTTGAACCTCATTGTATCTCAGTTCTGATGTTTTCATCCAAAAACGTTAATGTAACAGATGTACATTCACTTTGATGTTGGGGAAAAAAAAATCAAACTCTAATGTGTCTTTTGCAAACCTGGGAGAGGGGAGAATTCCCCAGGTATGTACAAAGAGATGATTTTTTAAAAACTGGGAGAGAAAAGCTCTAAAAATGTTAAAAATGGTGTCTTTATGTGTGCAAAAGTAAAAATACTTTTTTGTGTACTCCGTTTAGTTACTGTCCCGTGCATTAATCACTGTGATTGCCTATCTCAACTCTGTCTTACTGGCTAAAATGTTTGAGAGCCAATCCAAACTGTAAGATTTCAGTCCACTTGCAACACACAATAATTTGGTTGGGGAAAGAAATGGCAGAATAAGCTTTCAGGCAGTGTTTTACTTTAAGCGGGTTTGCAGTCAGCATGGTCGTATCTCCTTCTTTGTACGGAGGAGGCTGAAGCCATCTTGCAAATGATCTGGAAACAAAAGGGCTCATTCTGCAATTTATGCAATCTCTGGCTTGATTCGCTCAGGGAGTGAATGTTTTGAACTCTTTCACATTCGCTACATTCTGCCTTCTCCCTTTTCAAAAACACCATGTATATTTCTGATGTCCTCTTATAATATATACCTTTATTTGAAAGTACCTGTGGGTTATCACTCTGCCTATTTACAAGCTTGTCTGCCCTACTCAGCTCTCAGAGTCTGTTCTCTGTTAATGCTGGAGGATCTCTGACCTCATAAAAGGATGTGAGTGCAGGCCATCTAAGAAGAACCTGTTGTTGGCAGCTAATATTTTTGAAAAGGTTTTAGGCAGGCCCGTAGCTACAGTGGGGCATCTTGGGGCCCGGGCCCGTGACTTACCACCAAGCCCCCCCCCACTTCCTATCCAGCCCAGACGCTCCCGTGGGGGCGTATGCCCCCTGACTTATTTAAAGCCCCCCCCGAATTAAAAAGATCCTGGCTACGGGCCTGGTTTTAGGGAAGGAAAGATCCCTTCAGTCAAGAACGCAGGCAAAAAGCACCGTTCCTGCCCCCGGAGGCAGAAGTAGCACTTAAAAATAAAAACAAATTTGGGAAATTACACAGCTGTGCAGATGGAGTTGCTATTAGCGACTTAAAATGCATCTATGTGAGCGCATCAGTTATTGAGTAGCATGGAGTGCATGCAGTATCACACCTTGCACTCACATTGTAACTAACTTGCTAGCTTTTGGGGGGAAATGTCTGGGGAAATTCAATTAGCGCACAACAAAAGTGCTACCTAGAGGAAAGGTGTATGGATCTCATACAGTATTGCTTAATGACAGCTCCTCTGTTTTTCGTAAATGATCATTTTGAAAGCCCTTGGAGTCTATTGAATCTATTATAGATAGATAAAACATTCAGTACATTTGAAATGAGATTTCAACCCCATTTGAGGTCTGCATTGACAGGCAAAGAAATAGAATGTATTTTCTTACTAGCAGGCATATAATAAGCAGCGGGTCTTAATCTGTGAACTTTATTACAGTAGTTTTGCACTGTCCTGCAGTGCATCACCAGTAACTCATTGAGTTCCCTAGGGGTATATCTACCTTGCCACTTTATATCAATTGCATACCACTTTAATATATTGCTTCTTCCCCACCCAGGCCACCCCTGAAGCTCACCAAACATCCCTGCAAAGAATTGTAGTTTAATGAAGGTGCTGGATTGTAGTTTAATGAGAGAGCTGCAGGTTTCCCTGGGGGAAGAGGGAATGACTGATCAGCCAATTTAAATATGCAGTTTGCTACATTTGTCTCTAGTGAGATATCGATTCATATGATAGAAGACAGTAAAATTGTTTCAGAAAGGATTTCTTCAGCTGCCTTTTTCTGATCTCTCCCCCCCCCTCTCTCTCTCACACACACACATCTTTTTCTGTTATCTTTTCTATGTACATGGAATGTCCCTCTTTGTAATGTATCCAGTCCAGACAAGTCCAGAGACAAACGTCGCGCTTCGCTCCAAGAGACAATGGACTATGCGGATCCTAGCCTGCTCCAATCAGGGGGCTAGGTTCCCGGCCGAGAGCCTATGGGACTCTCGGCCACTGTAAATAACCTATAGGGAAGTAGGGGTGTGTTTTGGGTGGCGGTTTCTCGGGGGATATAAGCCGGCCTGCGAGCTGGCCAAAGTCGTCTTGTTCCGGATAGAATAAAGTACGCTTTGCTGAAATCACTCTCCGTTTGCGTACTTTTCACTCTTGTTCATTCCTGGCACCAGAACTCTGGTAACTCACCTGCCCATTTTCCAATTGCCACTTCTTCTCTGATGACAGTACCGCCCCCTTCCAGTTCTCCATGAATTGCATAGAGGAGGAGATTGGATTTATACTGCGCCCTTCACTACCCAAAGGAGTCTCAGAAGGAAAAAGTGTGCTTCACTTTGTGCGGGAGGCCTTACAGTTGACCGGAAGTAGAGATCTCTCTCACTGATTCTTCTTTCTTCAGAGCCTTGAACAAAGTGAAACTGGACCTGACCCCTTCCCTTTCACAGTGAACTTCAGAAAAGGAATGAAGTGGCAAGATCAGCGAATGTTCTCTCCAACTCCTTCTCCCTTCTACTAAGCCCAGTGCAGAGTGAGATGGATGTCACTTGTCCTCTGTGTCCTACGTGCAGAACATTCAGGGAAGGAAAGAGTTAGTGTTGATCAGTGTACTGAAAAAAACATCTTTTGGGGGATGGTGTGTGTGTGTGTGAAGTGCCACCAAGTCACTTCCAACTCATGGCAACCCTATGGATTAAGAACTTCCAAAACATCATATTGTTAACAGTCTTGCTCAGGTCTTGCAAAGTGAGGGTCGTGGCTTCCTTTATAGTCCATCCATCTCATGTTGGGTCTTCCTCTTTTCCTTTTGCCTTCCACTTTTCCTAGCGTTATTGTCTTTTCCAGCAAGTCTCATCTTCTCATAATGTGGACCAAGGTATGATAGCCTCAGTTTAGTCATTTTAGCTCCTAGGGAGAATTCAGGCTTGATTTGATCTAGAACCCACCTATTTGTCTTTTTGGCAGTCTGCGGTATCTGTAAAACTCTCCTCCAACACCACATGTCACGTGAATCAACTTTCTTTCGGTCAGCTTTCTTCATTTCCCAACTTTCACACCCATCCATAGTAATGGGATGAATTATTTTGATCTTGGTTATCAACGACACATCCTTACACCTAAGAATCTTTTCTAGCTTTTCGAGAGCCAGTTTGGTGTAGTGGTTAAGTGCGTGGACTCTAATCTGGGAGAACGGAATAGGAGACCATCAAGAAAGTCTAGGGTTGGTGCACACAGGCAGGCCATGGCAAAACCATCTCTTACCTTGAAAACCCTATGGGGTCACCACAAGTCAGCTGCAACTTGACGTCACTTTCCACCACCAATGTCAGGCTTTGGCCAAAACCTGATTACACCTCAAGAATACTAAAACAATCTCTTCCACTTTTGTCTGGAACAAAAATTTTGTTTCTCTCTGTAAACCGTGACTATTCGCAGGCATAGTAAGAGGAAAAAATCATGTTCGTTGCGGCAAAGCAGACCTGAATACTATAAATGTAAAAATACACGTGGAACAGTAATTGCTATGTAAGAAAGGCCAATGTTGTGGAGCTGTAAGCTGAACAAAAACTCCTTTTCACAGGCTAGGGCAAGACATAGAAGCCTCAAGGATTTTGAACCTAAATGGCCGTATGCCATTCTATCCACAATAAATTTGAAACAGATTCCAAGTAAGATCAGTTACAACATCATAAGCATATAAACCAGCAAAAGTGGCATAAAATAGCCCAAACAGCATAAACTACAGTGGTGAAGGGATATCTTTAGTGATGGTTGGGTAATGTTAGGCTTACCCTGGCCTGGATGGCCCATGCTAGCTTGATCTTGTCAGATTTTGGAAGCTAAGTTGGGTGGCCCTTGTTAGCACTTCAATGGTCTAGGGTTGCTGCACACGGGCAGGCCATGGCAAACCATCTCTTACCTTGAAAACCCTATGGGGTCACCACAAGTCACCTGCAGCTTGATGTCACTTTCCACCACCAATGTCAGGCTTTGGCCAAAACTTGATTACACCTCAAGAATACTAAAATAATCTCTTCCACTTTTGTCTGGAACAAAAAATTTGTTTCTCTCTGTAAACCGTGACTATTCGGAGGCATAGTAAGAGGAAGAAATCATGTTCGTTGCGGCAAAGCAGACCTGAATATTATAAATGTAAAAATACACGTGGAACAGTAATGTATGGCTGCCTTAATCATCTTGGAGGAAAGTTAGGACAAAAATGTGACAGGCAGATAGTTACACAGAATCCACAGTTTCATACTGTTTGCATGAACTGGTAATATGTATTTATGATTTAGTCTGAGAATGTAAATGATACAGTGCATTAATGTGCAGATTATAAGAACTGCATTTGCTAGCTTGGCTGCTGGCACTCTGTTAAGTTTGCATCACAGCGAAACACTGTTTTTACATTTTGCAGGATGTCAGCTCATGGCATTGCTCATAGCGCTGTTCTCACAGAATGTTCAACGAGCCATTTGTTCTGTGTTGTTTTTCTCTGCAGATTTCACTAGTTACCCAGGAGGAAGCGAACAAAGACAAATAGTTTCATTTGAAGCTACTGTAAATACGTTTTCTGCTTAGTTGTGTAGGAATGAAAAGAGAGATGTAGGAATTACAAATCATGTAATGCTTCACTGCTCCTTTGCTTGGAAAAGTGTGGAATTAAATATTGCTAGACAACTTGATTCTGATCAAAAACACAATACTATGCACTAGGGGTATGCAGTCAAATTCTGCCGACCCAATAAGATGCCTGATATTTCGAGCATTGGTTTAGATTGGGAATATCAAATACCACTCCTGCTCCCCAACATGATTCCAAAACTACCATTCCTGATAATTTCAGAATCAGAAATCAAGTTGGGGGGAGGCTAGAGAGAAGGGAATGCTCCCCAGCTGGTTGGTGATGTACCTGCCATTCACCCCATTGAAAACAGTGGGTTTTTAAAGTGCAATGGGCAGGTGCACAGCCAGTCTGTTGGAGAGTGGTCTTAATAACAGGTGGTAGACCTAGCCTCCAAAGGGTGATCTCACCTTCTCCCCTCCCCCACACACAGGATTCTCCCTTTGTTTCTTCTTTCTTGCTGAGCAGCCCCATATCTATTTTCTTCTTCTTTGTTGGTCTGTGGCTGTCCCACCCAGTCATGTTATTATATATTTAGATAGTGGCCCAGCCCAGGGAACTGAAGGAAGAGACTAAATCACCTTCTTAACTTATACTTCTGAAATGGCACACAAGGCTTTTGTAAGTTCAAAATAAAATATTTTATTTAACTTGGAGGGGAAAAGGTCAGGTGAAATCAGGGGTTGGATATATGAGGTTCACAGATGATAATAACTGAGGTAACTTTATAATCACACTAAATGCATGATACACAATTTGTTTCCAACAAGTAGGTGTTTTTTCTTTTCAACGCCTATGGAACTTTGAGGAGAGAGGCTTTCATTTCAGTGTATACTTAAACACTCAAGCATAAGTTCCTGAGTTTTATTGACTCTTCAACTTTTAGAAGGCAGAACATACAACCAAGTTCCCAAAATCCTTCTCTGTACACGGACCAGGGGTCTCTCCTCTTTTAAGAGATATTTCCCTTTTCACTGGGCAGTGATTACTTTTCTAGACTAGAAGCTCTGCCTCTTTTTGGCTTGAACGGGGTTTTTTGTGATCCTCCCACTCCTCTTTTGCCTCCTTTCCAGTCCTTAGTCAGTGCTAAACTGGTCTTTGTTCAAATGTCAGTTCCCAATTGTCATTTCTTAACTTATGCTCGCCACAGAATTCCATTTGAATAACCTGTCACTTAGAGGTTCTCAGACTCTGTGAAGCATTAACCCTTGGCAGTCCATCACACCTCCAGAGTCTGGAGGCCAGGTCTACTACACATACGAAAATGTCCGTAACAAGCTCTAGGCTCTGGTCTTATCTGTTGTGAAAGAGCCCACCCCTGCGCCACATGGCCAATCTTCCACTTGCCAAACCTTGTGAGATGCTGAGGAGGCCACCAAATGCTGCTGCAGCCCAACCTCACTGTTCTGAGGGCAGGCTCAGCCTCTTTAGACTGGCCTGGAAGACAGTAATGGGGTTGCCAGTGGGTCCATTAATGGCCTGAAATCAGCTGAGTTCTGGGGATGGGTGGGTTCAATTTGATGTAGTAGTTAAGAGCGTGGACTCTAATCTGGGAGAACCAGGTTTGATTCTTCACTCCTTCACATGCAGCTCCTGGTGTGACCTTGGGTCAGTCATAAGTTCTTTCAGAGCTGTTCTTGAAAGAGCAGTTCTCAAAAGAGCTCTCTCAGCCCCACCTATCTCAAAGGGTGTCTGTTTTGGGGAGGGGAAGGGAAAGGAGACTGTAAGCTGCTCTGAGACTCTGAGTGAAGGGCGGGGTAGAAATCCAGTATCCTCCGCCTCCTCTTGTTGTTGTTGTTTGACCAGTAAGTTCAGGGCCCAGGTCTGGTTACGGATATTTTCTGATGGATATTTTCTGATTAGCAATAGACCTGGCCTCTGCAGTGTTTAGTGCCAGTTTGGTGCAGTGGTGAGGAGCACGGACTCTAATCTGGGAGAACTGGGTTTTATTCCCCCCTCCTTCACATGCAGCTGCTGGTGTGACCTTGGGTCAGTTACAAGTTTTTTTAGAGCTGTTCTCTCAAGGGCAGTTCTCGAGAGAGCTCTCTCAGCCCCACCTACCTTGCAGGGTGTCTGTTGTGGGGAGGGGAAGGGAAAGGAGATTGTAAGCCACTCTGAGACTTTTTCGGGTAATGAAGGGGGGGGTATAAATCCAATCTCTTCTACTATCCTTTTTTCTGCACTGTACAGCTGATCTGCAGCACATAGGTCCTGTAAATTTTCCATCTGTGTTGTTATGCTGTTCGCTCATTTTTATTATATGTTTTTACTCTACTGTACTGGTTTTGTTTCAGGAGTTTGATAAACAGTTTGTAAGGAATTTTTCCCTGCTGGGAGAAGGGGAGGTCAGAGATCTCTTTCAAGGGATATTTTTCATGTCCTCAGTTTAATTTGCCATAGGCAATGCTGTCCCAGGAGTGGGGACAGCTTTTGGGCATTAGGTACCCCTCCTAACTGTTAAGGGTTCATCTCAACCAGAGTTGTGTTCAGAAAATAAGCTGTCTTCTCTGCCAGGAACTATTTGATTTTGCCGTCTCCCCTTCCCTCCTGTACTCTTCCCCCTGCCCGAGAGTGTTGTATTGCAGGCGTCATGGAAGGTTGTCTTTTTGTATTTGACTTGCTCTGAGTTGTAATGTCTTGTGCCTGCAGTTTTAATATGCATACAGACTGTGGAATGAAATGATTCCAATCGGTGTTGCGCACCTCAAAACCTCTTGCTAAAGCTACCTGTATTTTCTGGAGTTTAGGGAGATATAAGTAAGACTCTCCTTTTTCTCCCCTTTTCTGATATGTAAATGTCGTGGGTTTTTTCCTGGGGGGATATATTATTAAAGTTTTAAAATATTTCTGAAATTTTTTCAAAGGCCTATTATTTCCTATGGGGTAGACCTAGCCTTTAGAATTCCAAGGCCAGGTCTACCCAATAGGAAATAATGGTGCTTTAAAATTTAAAGGGCCCATGCACCACCAATCATCTGGGGGATTTTCCTTTTTCTCCCTCCCCCATTTTAATTCCACATGGGAAAGTCAGGAAGGGCATGCTTCTTGTTATCATTAAATATCAGAAGTATTGTTCTGATATTTCTGGAACAACTTTTTGCTATGACCTTACGCCCTATATTTAGCAATAAATATGCCCTTCCCAGTTTCCTGAAATGGAATTAAAGCAATATTTTTGCTAGCACTAATCTCTTTTATGTGCCTTTCTTTTTCTCCTGTGATGTCATCCCACTGATAGTTTCTCTGTCCCTGATCTGTTTCTTTGGCTGCGGTTTGTGGAGGTGGGAAGCTTGGGAGACATCACACCATGCATCTTATTTTACTCTTCAGTACTGAAGGAGAAATGGGAAAGAGACAAGGCTAGTTCCACCTTAAAAGACCTCAACTTTTGGTACAGAGTTTTCAGTTTGTTCAAATGGGTTTTGAAAAAACATCAAGCTCATGTTAGATGTTTGGAATCTGGAAAGGTCTTTGTCATTTCAAATTAAATCTTAGTCTGGCATGAAATGTAGAGGATGTGTGTGATGTGCTTTTTGTTTGGACAACGGAGATGAACATTGCGCTGTATTACATGGCTGTGGGTGGAATCTACATTGCCTGGAGCAAGAGTGAGAAGCACAAAAACCCATTATGTTAATAATGTGTTTTCTCTCCTGTGCTTTTGAGATGGAAAGTGTAACTTCTGGCTTTCAGATTCACCTGTGTATTTTAAACTCAAGGTTTCAAGGTACATCAATGTCTCTCTCATAGAATTTTGTGCCATAGAACTGCAATTACATTTTAATCCAGGAAACATGGTATACTGTGTGGAATTCTTATGGCTCATTCCCAGAGGCACTAACACAGGACTTTTCTGCATTTTTGTTTTGTTGGTTCTGGCCCCATCTCCTCTGGTTTATCCCCCAATTTCCACATGCATTTTTGTGCCCTTCGTTTTCCGTTTTTTTCCTTCTTGTTTTTTTTCTTCTGCTTCCTTTGAGACCACTTAGCCTGATTTTTTTTAAGCCAATGACGACAGCATCCTTTCTTGAAAATCTTCATTTTTGAGGACACATGCAGAAGAAAACAAACTGATTCCACAGCTGTGAAAATGCATAATGGGGGCAGATGTATGGAAGAGCTGTGCCCCAAACCAATTCCAGTGCTTGTGGATTGGCTGCCAAGAAAATCAGGACTTAGTCAAGCGTGTGGAAAAGCCCACAGTTTCATAATTCCCTACAAATCTGTGGCATAGGGGAATGAATGTGGTGGTGCAAAATCATGCAGGGATGAACAGTACTAATGCTGAGCAAATGAGTATTAATGGGAATTTCTTCTCCTTAAATGCTTATTTAAAGACCCGTAGGGCTGAATAGGGCTCCTTGTGTTCTTTTGTTGTGGTTGTATTTCTGCAGAATATCCTTCTGTTCTGGGAAATAATGACAGTAACAACAACTTGTTTATTTATTTACCACATTTATTTACTACATTTCAGTCCTGCCCAGAACCCAGTCGTAACTTGTGCATATTTGTCATTTAAAAGCATCAAGTTTTCTGAGTTAGAAATACCAGGTATTTGTGTTTTGAATATTGGTTTGGATCCAGACAAAATTTTCCGCTCATGCAAGGCAATTATGTTGCTGGAAAAAACCTCCCCCTGGCCCACTGCAGCCCACTGATCTTCTGGAAATGCTACTTGTGGGGAACAGGGGACTCCTAACAGCTTGAGAGGCAAATCAGGGATCTGCAGCAGGAAGAGTGAATCAGTGGAAATTACCCCACTCCTTCCGCTAGTGGAAAATTTAGCTTGGATCCAACCCTTTTGTTTTTTAATCTTGCTCTTGCAGGCTTCAAAAGAAATGGAAAGTAGCTCTCCCTGAGCCAGTGTTTTATTTGCTTTCTCCAATGGCTAGGAAAGGGGTAGCACACTGGAACACACCCAACAACAGAACAGAGTTTGAGTCCAGTTGCACCTGTAAGACCAACAAAGTTTAATTTCTGGGTATAAGCTTTCTTGCGCATGCATACTTCTTCAGAAGAAATGTGCATGCACATGAAAGTTTAATACCCAGACTTAAACTTTGTTGGTCTTACAGGTGCAACTGGACTCAAACTTCGTTCTGTTGCTTTAGGCCAGCAGGGGGCTGCCCACCTGAATCTACACTCAACTACTGTTCTTCACAGGGTTGGCTTGCTAGCCGGTCAAGCCAGCAGCTTTTCCTTCTAGATGCATGGCATAGCACTGCCTCTTACAGTTCCTGCTTATTGTTGCCTTTGAGGTTTTAACACGTTACCTACTGCAGGCTCAGATGCTCTGCACTTGTGGCCAGAAATCATTACATATTTTTTCTTTCTTTTTTCTTTTTTGGTGGTTTTTACAAGAAACTGAGCTTTTTCTCTGATTATTCCTTTTCTTGTCTCTGTTCTAAGTTCTTATGACTACCATCCTTTAAATCTCCTGTCAGGTAATGTCAGGAGCATCACTCTTGCTGTTGTCAAATATATTTCTGCAGCTTTAAAAATGCAAGCAAACGTTTTTAACTCTTACGTGGTTTTTCCTTCTTTAAACTCCTAGAAGTTTATTTTTTGGTTCCTTTGGGCTTCTGGAAACAAAATCAAATTTTATTGCGCTTTATATGTTAAATATAACAATAGTGTGGCATGTATTTTATGTCTGCTTTGCTCGTAGAACATGAAGAAGGCAAGAAACCTCATTTCATGTTCAGAAAGTAATACAGTGTTTCAGCTTAGCTTATCCCTAGGTTTAGGCTAAGAATCAGAATAAAACGGTCCGGCGGAACAGTTTTTTGTTCATGTTTGTTTGTTTGCTTTTGGGCCAGTGGCCAGAAAGAGATGTCAGCCAATCCATTTTTCTTCCCAACTTCTTTGCAGCTGTATATCTTAGGCAGATGGAGAGCTTGTGTGCCGGGCCCTGCCTCTGGGTTAATGAAAGCCTTTTGTGCTGAGCCGCATCTGCCAACTCTTCCGTTTCCCCCAGACCTCACATCTGGTCCAGCTATCAGAATGTTTGATATCAAGCAGTGTTAACCTTACCAATTGGTAACTGTGCTCCTCTGACACATGAGCTTGCAAAAGAGTAGGTAGGTGCTATTCTCTAACCTCCTTTTATTTATGGTTATTTAAGCAGCAAAATAAATTCGTGTTGTCTTTCATTTTGGGGGAAGGCATCCATCAATAAAGGATAAGTGGAGCCAGTTGCTGCTATTAATATGGAAGGAGTGGGCCTGGATTTTGAGCCCTTGGCGTACGATTTCATACCTTTTAACCAGCGACCATGGGTGGTTTCGGAATCAAAATGGTGGTCTCCCCTGAGAAATATGTTTGTGAAGGACAGACTTCTGTTATGCTCTGATTTGATCAGAGGCTTTGATTTGTAAGCATTGCCAGACACACACTGCACAGATGCCAGAACATAATGTGATTTGGTTGAGTGTTCACACCTAACCGTATTGGAATTGATTTTAGTCTGTGGGCTCATAAGCTCAGTAGAACATATTGCACCTATTTTTAGTGGTATGGGAAATGTTTGTCAAGGAAGGCAGCATCACTAGACTTATTATTTGAATATGTGTGCTTGTATGGGTGACAGCATTCTGTAATTTGATTACAACAAGAATGTCACTGGAAAGAAATAACGTTCTGTCCTACATTATTTAGGAAACTCTTTCCTGCTCTTCAGCAGAATGGTTCTGTAAACCTGGCAATAGAAGTGCTTAAAGAGAGAAGAAGGTTCTGCTTTCCCCTCTATTTCCAGTTGCTTAGAGTCGGCAGGCATTTCTAATTTGAAAGGAAGTCCCTTCCTCTAATTCCTTATTTGAACACATCATCACACAACTGAGAGCCTAACTAAAAAGGTTAAAGGTAAAGGTTCCCTTGCTCGAAAGCCAGTCGAGTCCGACTCTAGGGTTGTGGTGCTCATCTCCGTTTCAAAGCCGAAGAGCCAGCGCTGTCCGAAGACGTTTCCGTGGTCATGTGGCCGGCATGACTAAACGCCAAGGCGCACGGAACGCTGTTACCTTCCCACTGAAGTGGTACCTATTTATGTACTTGCAATTTCTTGCTTTCGAACTGCTAGGTTTGCAGGAGGAGAGCCTAACTAGACATTACAAATTGCACAAGTTCTCCATGGGGTCTTGCAGCTATACTGTAGCTGCTTGTTCTGGTGGCAACTTGTGAGCAAACACACAGTAGTACTGCTGCTTGGGAGAAGGAGGGATTCCTGCCTTCCCCTGTGCTGTTTTTGGCAGCTGAAACAGTCGGGGGGGGGGGGAGCATTATTTTCTCTGTGGAGAGTCAGTGCCTGCAGGCATTCAGTACACATGCTGGCCCTAATGGAGTTACAGTGGCCCCCTGGCCCTGCTGTAGGTTTACTCATGAGTTACCATCAGGATCTAGCAGCTACAATATAGCTGCAAGTCCCTGAGGCAAACTCTTGCAGTTTGTAACATCTATTTAGGCTCTGAATGCAGCAGATTTAGACAGTTCCCTAGAACAAAACAAACAAACAAAATCGCTCAACATGTGTTTCTACCTTGTCTTATTTACAATACAAAAAATGTGAAGTAGCAACTGGAGGCATGGATCCAAGTCATCTTGAGGGAGGTTAGTCTTCAACGTGTGGTATTCCAGATAGATCAAGCCTCTTAGAAATGGATTCTTAAGGCAGATATGCAAGTTTCCAGGCAGATATGCAAGTTGATGCCATATGATATCACTAGCAACAGGTTTTCTGCACAAGGTGAAAGACTGGGCATAGAGTTCTGTCCAGTGTTCCCTCTAAGCTGTGTTAGTGTGAGCTAGTTCACAGTTTTTTAGCACACATTTTTGTCTTAGTTCAGGAAGGATGGCTCCAGAGCAAACTAATTGATGCAGCAGCCAAATTGCTCGCTCACAACTTTAATGCCAGTAGCTCACAAAGTAGAATTTTTGCTCCTAAGACCCCACACCTTAGAGGGAACATTGGTGGAGAATGTGATTATCTGCTTTCCGCCATTAAATATCCTGACAAAGAAGAAATTGTAGGCCAGTATCTATTTTTATGTACCCCTTTCCAGCATGATAGGGACAGTTGGGTGGGTCAGGCGCACTCAGTTTGTCAGGGGATCCAGACTGTCCAAGGAGAGGCCTTATTAAATCTGGAGTAGCATCCAGCCAGGGTTAGGAATCAGGTTCCATAGCAGCAAGCTTGTTAGCCGAATTGCCTTTATCTCTTAATAAGGGAATATGACTATTAAATGGCAACAGGCTTTAATTATGGGGTCAATAACCTGTGTATACAGACGTCTGTTTATCCAAAGCCCAGAAATAGACACTGATGCTAGTTCTTCAAAGAAGTAATTTCTTTACTTAAGAAGATTTTCACACATACAATAAAAATCAAGCACACACATACACAAAACAGGACTAGGAATTTAGACAGAAAGATACAGAGACTGTTGCATTAGCAGGAGGTATCGTTGATGGGGTGATACGTTACCTGTCTGATGTGACAAGTTGACTCTGCAGTGAAAAAGGGATAACAATATGGGAAGGGGGATTGTGAGCTGGCCAGCAACACACGTGGAGGGTTCCAAACAGCGCAAAGAATGGAACCAACAAGATAGGAAGGTTAGAAGCGAGACAGCGAGCAATGGGAGGGCGCCATCCTTTTGTACCCTAAAAGTAATCTCAGGCTGATGCCTCTTCGGTCACATAGTCCCCAGGGAGATACTAGAAAAATCCAGCTGTTAATGGGTCAGGAAAAGGGATTAATCATTGGGCAATTGAAATAATGGTTGACTAATAGTGACAACTCTTAGTGGGACGGGGAGAAACAAAAGAGAGAAAGAATAGTAATGTTCCAGCCCCATTGCCGGTAGTTGGTCTTAACAATCCCGTCATTAACAGCTGCATTATCTGGATGGACGGATGGTGGACGTGACTGTTTGTCAATTTTGTTATGGAGTAAGTTCTTTTGTTTAAGACGAAGTGGAGTATGTGCTACATCTGATGATGTTAATATGTAAAGGTGGGGGGGAGGTGCCTGCGTGATGGAGATGAAACCTTTTCATGGTGTCTGTGAAGGAATGTCCTAGTTCCCTTTGCAGAGCATGGCTTCTCTTAGTGAACTGCTGCTGGTTCTGTGTATTTGCGGAGCCAGGGAGGCTGGCTTGCCTTCTGGCACATGGTTGCAGAGTCTGCAGAGATACAGGAGCTCGAGCCATAGGGTATTCCATGGGTCCACGACTGGCTTGGCACATGCCTTCGTTCCAGTAGACTGGCACTGTCTCATGGCTACCGTTCAGTCCATTGCCCTGGCACACTTGTTTCACAGTCCAGCTTTGCAGTCATAGTTCATAACTCTGATCGATGCTGTATAAGGTGGCAGCATGGCAACAAGCTATGTGTGCATATTGCCCCTTTCAGACAAAATGGCAATTGAATTTGGAAGATTATGTGTTACACTTTATCTCTTCACAGGTGGTAACCCACACCTACTGAAGAGGGTTATAGTTTAACATCTTCCTGACCTTATATAGTTTAACCTCTCATGTATGTCCACTAATTATGGTTGCAGTTACATTGCACATAAGCCTTATTTAAAGCAATGGTAATTTCATCAATGCATATGTTTTCATGATTAGAAGAAGTAGAAGAGATTGGATTTATACCCCGCCCTTCACTACCCAAAGGTGTCTCAGAGTGGCTTACAAACTCCTTTGCCTTCCCCTCCCCACAACAGACACCCTGTGAGGATTATATTATTATATTATAATATATTATACAGTTGGATTCATATATTATATTTGAATATATTGTACAGTTGGATTCATAGGCATCCAGTGATAATGCAAAGAGCTGTTACATTATAGTCTATCCTGATAATTTTCAAAGTTCCTATAGCTTTTCACCTTAGCATATTAATGTGCCTCATAGAAGAGGGTAAGCACTGTTTTAGTATTGGTCATATGTTCATCTGTATAGCTTGTGTTGCCATGCAAGCCTATCAATGTGTTTTTATGGAATATGAACTGTGCAAAGGGACTGTACAACATGGAGACCTGAGAATACCTTTTGAGACTGCACACCTGAAAGAAGGACACCTTCCTTTAGTGTTGCTGCAACAGTGATGGTCCAGAGTCACCAGCCATCTTGCCTGCTGTGAGATGAAGCAGTTCCATAAGCCTGTACCAAGCCTCAGATGCCATGCCATGGAAAATCATGAGGACAATTTTAGCATATTGTTTGCTATATATGGCTTTAACCATTGTCTCGAAATATATCCCACAATCCCAAGATTTAAGTTTCTGGAATATAAATTCCCATGATATATTATCAAAAGCCTTTTCGGCGTCCATAAACATTCATGCCATATTTTTTTCCGGGTGTGCCTCATAGTATTCTATTATATTCATGATTGCTCGTGTATTATTTTTAATTTGTCTATTCGGGAGAAAACCCGCTTGGTCTTGATGTATACTTTGGGCTAGAACTTTTTTCAACCTTGTTGCTAATATGTTGGCGTATATCTTATAATCGGCATTTAATAGTGAAATCGGTCTATAATTTTTGATGTCTTTAGAGAAGAAGAAGAAGAAGAAGAAGAAGAAGAAGAAGAAGAAGAAGAAGAAGAAGAAGAAGAAGAAGAAGAAGAAGAAGAGAATGATGGGGAAGGCTGTGATACCATCCCAAAGAGTCTGGCAAAACTCTCTGATCCTGAAGCACAACTAGGGACTCTTGCCCCTAAACCATCTGGCAAAACTCTCTGATCCTGAAGCATAACTAGGGACTCTTGCCCCTAAACCATCTAAAAACTAATTTGGACTTTGATAAGAGGAAAGGAAATTGCAAAACAGATTAACTCTGGTCCCGGTCACACGGGCAGGAAACTGCGGGGGGGAAGTGTGGCAGTTTGCCCCGGGGCAAACTAAGGCGCGGTTACCTGATCAGACCTCCCGTGGAGGTACTGTGGAGGTTCCGTGGGAAAGGAGAGGTGCCGATCGCAGAACAATCCCGCGCGCAAAAACGAAGTGCGCGGTGCGGCAAACTGGAAGGTTTTTTTTGTTTACACCATGACTGCGCATGCTCCGTTGTGTGCTTTTGCGCATCCACAAAGCCTTGAAGAAAAAAAAACTTTTTCGCCAGGGAACATGGGCGGGCGCCGGATGCCACCGGAAACGCGATCAGACGCCCGCCCTTGCCCCGCGGTTTCCGGAAACTAGTACCTCGGAGGTACTAGTTTTTTGCCGCGTGGTTTCGGCAGGAAGCCTCGTTTGAGCCACGGGAGTGCTACACTTCCCAGATGTGCCGGTGAGATCGCGCCCGGAAAACCCGCATGTCTTCCGTCTGACTCGCATGGCTAATGTTCCGTGTGACCGCAGCCTTAAACTGGTATTCCGTCTGTTCCTGGGTTTTTTTTCTTTTTCTGTTTTTTAATAGCTTCCACTATTTCACACATTGTGATTTTATCGTTCAATATACTTTTATATTTTTCCTCTAAGTTATGGCTCACATTCCTTTGCACAAATTTATTTATCTGATTTATATCTTGCATCCCTTGTCTATATAATTTCCTGTAGAAGTCTTCTGTAATCATTTCTTTTAAGCCATATTTTATTTCTCCTTCTTCATTACTTAAGGCTACAATAGTACGCTTTTCTCTTTCTTTTCTTAATTTATACGCCAACCACCTAGAGGTTTTGTTTGCATTCTCAAAATAATATAGTTTTGTGTACTCTATTTTTTTCGCTATCTCTTACGTTAATACTAAATTTAATTCATGGTGCAATATTCTTTTTTTTTTATATATATATTTATTGGATTTTTTACAGAATAGACAAAACATCTCTTTTTTAAATAACCTATGTATGTTCTCATATGTTTCCTTCTTTTTCTTTTTCCTCCAAGAGTCTTGGTTAATGAACCACCCCCTTATATACGCCTTAAAAGTATCCCATATTATATCTATTGAAGATTCTTTTTGATTGTTCCTTATAAAGAATTCCTTTATTTCAAGTTTAGTACATTTTACAAAATCACGATCCCTTAACAGCCCTAGGTTTAGTCTCCATCTTGGTCTTCTAGATATTTCAGTAAGCCTAAATTGTACCGGATTATGATCAGCAAAAGTTTGTGGGAGTATTTCTATCTCTAATACCCAACTGGAAGAAGCCCATATCATATCAATTCTCGACCAGCAGTTGTGTCTGGCTGAGTAATATGTGAAATCTGTTTTCCCTAGGTTCCTAGTTCTCCATAGGTCTATTAATTTATATTCTTCTGCCATTTCTAAAAAGTTTTTGGTAATGTCTGGCTTCTTCTTTTGTTTTTTCTGGTTGTTTTTTTATCCCACTTTTCATCAAATACTGCGTTGAAATCTCCCGCAATACAAATATTTTCTATTCTCTGTTTTTTCATGAAATCATACAACATTTTATAAAAGGGCTCTTGGTTCTGATTGGGCGCATATATATTTATTATTAAGATCTCTTTTTCTTGTCTCCTTATTTTCACTGCGACCAATCTACCATCATCTGTCGCATGTATTAGCTCTGGAGAAAATTGTTCTTTAACATAGGTTACTACCCCATTTTTCCTCTTTTTATCCATTGCTATAAACTCCTTTCCCAGTTTGGGGATACGACTACTGATATTGAGATTCAAAAAGGAACCCGGCAGGGATGCCCCTTGTCACCTCTATTATTCATATTTGCGTTGGAAACGTTAAACGATATGGTAAGAAAGGATCCGCAAATACAGGGCCTTAAAATACAGGGAGAAGAATTTAAGTCGCTTGCATATGCAGATGATATCGTGTTTATAATGGAAGACCCTTTAGAAACCGTTAAACTTTTGTTGGGAAAAATTAAAGAATTCGGAGAAATGGTAGGATTAAAGATTAATCTGAAGAAAACAAAAATAATAACTAAAAACTGTACAACTAAAGTGGCTAGTGCAATTCAAGAAGCAACGGGAATAGAAATAGTGAAAAAAATTAAATACCTTGGAATAATAATATCAAACAGAAATACCACACTTATAAAGGATAATTATTATAAACTACTAGAGGAAATTAGAAAAGAAGTTCAAAGTTGGGGAAATCTACAGCTATCTTTATCGGGTAGAATAGCAGCCATCAAAATGAATATACTACCTAAATATTTGTTTCTAGCCCAAAATATACCAATTCTTAAAAGTTTGCAGTTCTTTACAGATCTAGACAAGATTATAAGAAAATTCATCTGGTACCCCCAAAAGGCAAGAATTAATTGGAAAATATTACAAGATAGGAAAGAAAGAGGAGGATTTGGGTTACCAGACTGGAAGTTATATTATCAGGCAGCGGCTTTAAGTTGGGTAAGAGATTGGATCTTCTCCTGCTTTAAATTCAGTCTATTCAGGATCGGGCATTCCACTTCCCCTTCCACTTGTTTGGGGCTATGGGGTGGTTTCACAGCTAGCGTTTTATTGATTGTTTGCTGGGTCATGGCTTTACTCACGTTTGTACTTGCGTTCATTGCATATCTAGAGAAGATCTTCCTTAGGATCCTTGTGCACTCTGTCTGGTGTGCGCCTCTTTGTGTCATGCTGGCTCCATGCCGCAGGGCCTTTTGGGGCAAAAAGGTGCCTCAATCCTTTGGCTTCCGCCTTGGGAGAGGCACCTCTCGCGCCCTGTTTCTCCTATATAGAAAACTGAAGGGCATTGTTGACATTTGATGACAAATACAATGTTAGAAGATGAGCAGCCTCAGATGGCATAGTTGATGTTGTTAGGTCCAGTGAGTGTGTTGTCTGGGTGTATGCAGCAGCAAAGTTGGCATCAGGGTGTGTTGCAAGCTCTGATACCAGTCTGCATGTTTAAATTAGATGTTGTATTATTGAAGGTGATGAGTGAGATTGGGGGGCTGTCTGTGCAGTGGAAAAAGTCCCCCCCCTTCCTTA
>NW_015173158.1:39070-62966 GCF_001447785.1 Gekko japonicus
GTGGGGTGCAGCCTCACTCCAGTGTCTGCCTGTGTGACTGCCCTGGGGGCACCACACTTTGGAGCAGCTGGCACAAGAACCGCGCTTTGGACCGGGACACAGCATATGTTCCATCAAAGGAGAGAGTCTGCTGATCATGGGGGTGTATGAAGTGTGAGGGTCCAAACCTCATTTTGGGTACAGGGGGCCCTTTATTCAAATCTTCTTTAAAATACAGGCCTCTGGTAGGCACTCTGAATATGCTCGTGGCATCAGAACCAGTGTTTGGACCAGGCATCACTGTATGTCTTCTTGCAGGGGACAGTCTCCAGAGTGTGGTGATATGTCCAAAGATTGTTTTGGGGTGCAGCCAGGCCTCACTGTTTGCCTGTGTGACTTCCCTGGGGGCACCTCACTTTGGAGCGGCTGGCACAAGAACCACCCTTCGGACCAGGACACAGCATATGTCCCCTCAAAGGGGAGAGTTCACTGAACATGGTGGTGTATGACATGTAGCAGTCCAAACCTTATTCCAGGATGTAGTGGGCAAACAGTCAAACCAGTTCCTTATTCAAATCCTTTTTTTGAAATACAGGATTCTTGGGGGCAACCGAAATAGAAGGCTGTGGCTCCAGAACCAGTATTTGGACCGGGCTCCACTGCATGTCATCTTGCAGGGGATAGTCTCCAGAGCATGGTGATGTGTCATTTGGGGTGGTCCAAAGATTGTTTTGGGGTGCAGCTTGGCCCCAGTGACTGCCTGTGTGATTGTCCTGGGGGCACTGCACTTTGGAGCAGCTGGCACAAGAACTGCACTTTGGACCAGGACACAGCATATGTCCCCTCGAACGGGGGAGTTCGCTGAACATGGGGGTGTATTAAGTTCGGGTGTCAAAATCTTATTTTGGGGTTCAGAGCTTCCAAACTCTCCTCAGTTGTTTTGGATGAATTCATGAATAAGAAGTGAATAAGGAATGAATAAGGAACTGGGAATAAGGAACCAACTTCAGCCTCGTCTACTGCTGTAGGAAGTCATTTCCTTCTTTCTCTCCCCCCCCCCCAGTGCCCCCTCCACGATTTCTCAGCCGACTTTGGCCCTTCCTTCTTGCTACTGTGATAGCACTGTCTTTTTGACTGAGAATCCTGATTGTGTTTCTTCCCGACAACAAAAAAGTCCCGTGCCACCCAAAAAGATGAGCAACTTTATTGCGATATGAACTTACTAAAATAAAAGCTTAAATTTGTTTGGTGCCTATTTCCTCCAATGATGTTATGAAAAAAGATATTCGTTGTGTCGGATTTCCAGTTTCTTCAGATTTGTTCGTGTTCTCAAAGGGGCCATGGCAAGGAAATCATTTATTTCTCCATGTGCAGAACCTATAGAATGTTGGTGATTTTAATGGCACGTATCAAGTGATCCATGAATCTCACAGAGCAGGACGTTCCCACCTCCCCCTCCCACTACAGTGCACTGAGCCCCTGCTGAAATTTTGTCCCTAGCATTCCGTGGAACCTCTGCAACAGCATAAGGGGCAAGGTGGGGTTGTGCTGTAGGAGGGCAGAGTTGGTGGAAATCTCCACTCCCTCTTCTAAAGACTTAAGAACATGTAGATATTTTTTTCTGTAGAGGAGCAATCAGTGAGCATCTACAGTCTGAAGTGGTACAGCCAAGATAGATTTACCACCTTAGTGAGAACTAAGCCAGCTAGGCTTTTTAAAAGAAATTCAATTAACAACCTGCCATTTCTTTTTGCACTAGGTAATGGAAATGTATCTTCCATTCTGTGGGATTGCTATCTCTAATGCTCAGCTGTTTGCTGCTTCCAGGAAGGAGTACGATAGAAGCAGAGTAAGTTTTTTTTTAAAAAAGGAACTTGGACCCTCCCAATTATTTTTGTATTTTTCTTTCCTTCATTTATCAGCTGTTCATAATCACATGCAACACCATTTGTAGATGAATCACCCCTTATTTCCCAACAATTCACTTGATAACCTTGGTCAGTGAACATTCCACAGGAAAAAATACACTTAATGCAGACAGCTTTGCAGATCAGTGTTTGTGTTTTACTGTCAACTCCACATTTTGCTCTGCTAACCAGAGTGAAGAACTTCTTGTGTGAGGGATCAATTGGATGATATATGTGACACGAGTTCCTTTAGGGGTTCCCCAACCTGATTCCTGTCACACATAATGTCAGGGAACTAATGTTCCCAAATGCTGTGGGGCCAGATTAGGCGGCAAAGTGTGGCATGGGGGAAGGAGAGGTTTCAGTCTTCCTTCTGGTGCCATTTTCCAGAACTGAAATGGCAGGGGAGGGGCTGTTTGCCCACTCCTGTAAGACACGTTTTATTTATTTATTTATTTATTTATTTATTTATTCTTTAGATTTGTATCCCGCCCTACCCCGAAGGCTCAGGGCGGCTAACAAGATTAAAACAGAAAAAACACATAATATAAAACAGTAAAATACAATAACAAAATCTCAGTGCTCCAGTTGTCACAAGATGGGGTAGATCTTAGTCTCGACGGTAACATTCCCAAAGTCTGTCCTCCTTTTCCTGCCAGGGGCACCTTGCACCTCAAAGGGACCAGATGTGGTAGTGGTGATGGTGCGACGGTGCATAGATGGCAATGATGTAGTGGTGGCGGCGGCTCCTACTCGAAAGCTTGGCGGAAGAGCTCCGTCTTGCAGGCCCTGTGGAACTGAGAAAGATCCCGCAGGGCCCGGATCTCCTCCGGGAGCTCCTGCTCCGGGAGAAGATCATGGAGCCCCACCATGAGGCAAATGTCCCCCCCCCTCGTGCGCAGCTCTTTCAGCTTTGGAAAAATTGATGCAGGAGGGAAGACTGAGGCACCTCACTGCCCCATGCTGTACTCACCAGCCAAAGCTGGCCCTGCAGTGCTTGATGTTATCTGTGACACAGCCTAGCATCTGTTACATGTATTGTCTAGCTAAGCCCTAAGAACCTGAATTTAAGTAAAAGATCTTATAAATGTTTATTCAGGAGTTGGCCCTGGTGTATTCAGTAGCACTTTCATGCTTTGAAATGTGCACAGAATTTGCCTTGCAAATGCAAACAGCCACATTTGATTTTTCAGAGCAGAGGAAAATATGAATTGGCTATCACAAAGAGTCTTTTAATGGTTTGATATGTTGCTTATGTAAAATCTCTATTCCTCATTAACAGGGTTCAGAGTACCTAATTGTTCTGTTTTTGCTTGGTGTTTATTCAGTGATATGGTTGAATTGTAATACCACTCCAATATGCAGAGGAACGGAAATAATAGGATCATACTGAAGTGTGGGGTAACTCCATAGACTCAGTTGACTGCTTCTCGGAATTAATTTGACATATTATATTAAAACATGTGGGACGCGTAAGAACTGAGGAAAAACCTCCAACTTGCATTGTGCAACACAGAAATCAGACAGCAGAATCTGAAAGTACAAAACTGTGACATTATCCTAAGTAATGTCTTGCATCTGTGATTATTGAATTGTAGTGAAAGGAAATTCAGTGGTTTCACTGTGACGCACAACTATACAGCTTTAACAGAGGAATCCTAAATTCCCACTGCCCCAGTGATGACAATGTGCTGCTAGCATAGACTTAAAACAGTGATACTCCATGGCTCAGAAGCTACCTGTGGTTCTTCTGAGCTCCATTGCTGAATGTGGGCCCACCTTGAAATGCTGGAGGGACTGGAGGATGGGTGAGCCATGACCCTCCCTGAGATATGCACCTCATGCCAGGGATGGAAGTTAAAAAGCTAGTCCTCTCCACCCCCACCCCCTTTCTCTGCGGCCACCACAATTTCATCCCAGTACCCAGGCAGCTACGAGGAGGACAGTAAGCTGTCTGCAGAAAAGAGAAAAACCACCCATATAGAGGCTACCTGGACCCAGTGGGGGGTGATTTTACTCCCCTTTCTCCACAACCAGCTTACTCTCCTCTGCACCCTGGCAAATTGCCTTACTTGAGCTAATGTGCCTCATGCTGAGAGAAGGAGAAGGCAGAGAGGGAAGCCCTTCCCCACACTTCAGATACACAAGCATTGGCTAAGATTGAGGAGAGACAATCCTACATGCTCAAAGGTACTCTAGTCTTAATCTCTCTATATAATAATTCTGTTTTTGAGTGGCAACATTCCATGCACTCCCTCAGCCGTTGGGCCGTCAGCCACCACTCAAGAGTACTCGCATGCCATTGGCTAGGTGCTGGGTCTGCTCCTCTTCCCTGCCCACTCCCCCTTCAGCCAATGTGCCCTGTCAGAATTACTGGCAACCAGCTTTCTCTCTTGACAAAGACGCTTTTCCTGCTTGCCTCCTGTGTGGGACTAACTTTCCCCTCAGTGGCTGTTGGTAGGTGTCACGAAATGGCAGTTACATGTGTTTGTAAGATGGCTGTGGTTCTTTGTTTAAAATGTTCCCCCATAAGATTTAATTGAGCTGTAGTTCCAGAGAGGGGCTTGCAGGGGTATCACTCACTGGGTTGGATGGGGCTTCTTCATCTGCTGGCCTACAGTTCCCAGCTGCCCCAAGGCCAAAAAGTGTGGGAACACAGGGACTGTCCCAAGGCAGTCTTCGTCCCTTGGAGGCAGCAGAAATTCAGCCACTTCACAGTCGGCTGGACTGGGGAATGAATGGAAGTTTCCCTGCTCTCTTGGGCAAGAGAGACAGGCTGAAGAGAGGCCAGAGGCCAGTCCAAGGAAAGATACTATCTTGAGCCCACAACCTCCAGAGGTAGAGAGTATTGTGTGTAGGAAAAGAGGATTGCGTTTAACCCCTGTTGATTTATGCCTTGTTGGTTCATAGTGTGTGCTTACTCCTAGAGTGTGTGCGCTCCATAACTGTGTAAATAGTTAAATAAATTCTCTAATTTGGGCTAATAATCTGTATTGTGCTCTGACCACATAGTCTCCCCTGCTCTTCCAAAGGGAAGGGGTAGCCCACGGAAGCAAGGAAAGGCCATACCCTTGGGTTGCCAACTTTCCAGGGATCCCCCAAAGATTGGGGATTCCATCTCCATTTGTGTGAAACACTGAAGTGGCTTTTGTTCCTAGTCTCACTGGGAACTAACAAACAGAACATTTCTCTTTGAGTTCACTGAAGCTGGGCTGGGGTCTGTGGTAAGGACAGCTGCCATTTCCTTTCTTCTGCAGCTGAATTTAATTTGCAAGAAAGAAAATCAAGATAGTATAAAATTAATAACTGCTGGATACAAAAATTCCACAGGCATTTATGCATTACCTGGCTTTCCATCCCCATATGTGCAGGCCTTGCTAGAAGTGGTTAATGATCTCTTTGAAGAACAGACAGACTTAGAGAAAATTGTGAAGAAAATTATGCACCGAGCCCAAACTCTGCTGAAGTGTGAGCGTTGCTCGGTATTGCTTCTTGAGGACATTGACTCTCCCGTAAGTAGTCTTTTTTGAAAATATATCATATGTTAAAGTCATGTGCTTTTGCTTGTCTGTCAATCATGTTCTGTGCTCTGTTGTTTTACGGCTCTTGTTAACGATATAACATTTTTGTTAAATGTACCAACGTTTCCCCACTTTTTTAATTTTTTCTTAAATTTGACAATATGTATTTAGTACAACCAACAAATACACAAGCATGAAACATAATACAAAAAAACCCCCCCATAACAAACAACAAAGACAATTGGAATAGAAAGTAAAAAAGCAATACCAAACCTCAGATCTTACAAATTCTAAACATCCTTAATATGGCATTTCAGTTAAGTACTTAGTTTTTTTGGAACCATTCCATCTGCATCAAGTAGTTCAATATCATTGGCCACAGTTCTACAAAATTTGAGTTAGGAGGATTATTTTCAAACTGATTCATCTTATACGTAATTCTTTCCATTATGTATATCTCCCATACCTTATGTTGCCATATATGAAACATAGGTGCATTTGGGTGCATTTCCAACTAGCTACTATAGGTGTTTGGGCAGCTATTAGAAGGTATGAGATCCACTCTTTTCTAATATTTGGGACTGTGCTATCCTTCCAATAATTAAGAAACAATATATCTGGTGTGAATGGGAAAACAATCCCCCATTATAAGGAATATTTGTTCCAAAATTATCTTCCAGAATTGTTCAATGTACCAGCTTTGAGCATATCTGCAGAGTGGTTTCATCTTCCCAGGGAACCTGGGCACTGTAGTTTTGTAAGGGGCTAGGGATTTCAAAACAGAATTTTGGGCAACCTCACTGAACTACGATCCTCAGGATTATTAGGAAGACAGCCCTACAATGATTAAAGTGGTATAAAACCAACGTAAAGTTGTCATGTAGACAGGTCCATAGTAGTAGTGCTGAATTTATTTTACTCTGAGTTTTCTACAATGCAGTTTACTAATCTCAGTTGAAATATACACCAAGTAGATGGACACATGACTCTAAAGCCGCAATCTGTTTGATACACTTTACTGGACAGTATTGGTCCATGTTGGACGAAATGTTTTGCCTGTGCTGGCTTATTCTATTAGGACAGACTTGAGTCTGATTTCGTATCATTATGACCGTTTATACTTATCCTTTGTAAGGAGATATTGAATACAGGTGACAAATTAACAGTGCCATCCTATGCTGAATTGCTCCAGTTTGATTTCATTGCAATCATTGGGCTTAGAATGGAGTAATTCTGCATAGGTTTGCACCCTAGAGCAGCGAGTATCTTTCTTGCTGCACACGTTGGATAGTGCATTGAGAATGCACTATAGCAGTTATCTTTAACTGGATCTTCCTGTTTAACACAGGAAAATCCAGTTGCAGATTATTGCTGTAGTCTATCCAGAGTGTACTGTCTAACAAAGTCTGAAAGCAGCCGTTGTTTTCACACAGAATGTTTCCATCCAGAAATAATGGAAGTATCCTAAGTAGGCCAGCTCTCATTCCAAAATGGCGCCCTTTGAGAAAGTCAGTAAATAATGTAGACATAAGTACTTCTGACAAATTAGCCAGAATTTTGCCCTGTGCTGGAGCAAGACATTTCGTGGAAGGGAAAGCTGAAAGCTGCAGGGCTAATTATGTGTGTTACTAGAAATAAACAATTCACCCATGACTTGGATGTGTGGCGTGGAGCTGATTTTCAGCATGGTAAGTGCACTTCTGAAACTACTGATTCTCTTTTAAAATGTGAGGCTGTTGAAGCCTTTGCGTGCAGGTTTTGTCAGAGGGAAATAATGATGTAACTCCTTGACTTCTTGGGTCCATTTATATCATTGTTTTGATTGCTGGGGAGGAAGGGACACACTACAAGTTGCTGCTCCATGCCTGTAGTAGGATTAGAACTCTCTTGGGAAAGCTCCAGGGCCAAGTAAGTGGGTTTAAGCACCACTTCTGTGGTGTGGGCTAACAGCCACATCCAGTCTGGTGAATTCAGCTGCACACAACAAGACTGTCTCTCTCTAATTTCTAGGATTGCCACTCCTAAACCAGTCCCATTTCACCACATCTTTAGGTTTCCCAAGAGGGAAGAATTGATTAAATGTTTCCTGGTGTACTGGTTAAGAGCGGCAGGACTCTAATCTGGAAAACCAGGTTTGACTCCCGACTCTTCCACATGAAGCCAGCTGGGTGACTTCGGGCCAGTCACAGTTCTCTCAGAGCTCTCTCAGCCCCAGCTACCTCTCAGGGTGTCTGTTGTAGGAGAGGAAGGGAAAGTGATTGTAAGCCATCCTGAGACTCCTTCGGGTAGTGAAGGGTGGGGTATAAAACCAACTCTTCTTTTTTTTTCCCCCTGTTGCAATATTGCAGTTTTCTTCTCCTATTTCAAGGAGAGGAGGCATGCCCAGACGCTTGTTACCACTTTCCAGCATGGAGTGTGTCCTCAATATTTATTTATTTCCTTCCTTTACATCCCACCTTTCTCCCCAAGGGGGACCCACGGTGGCTTGCATAATTCTCCTCTCCTCCATTTTGCCCTCACAAGAACCCTGTGAGGTAGGTTAGGCTGCGACTATATGACTGGCATGGCAAGCTTCCATGGCAGAGTGGGGATTCAGACCTGGGTTCAGCCAGTTTGGTGTAGTGGTTAAGTGCGCGGACTCTAATCTGGGAGAACCGGGTTTGATTCCCCACTCCTCCATTTGCACCTGCTGATGTGACCTTGGGTCAGTCACAAGCTCTGGCACAACTGTCCTTGAAAAAGAGCAGTTTGTGTCAGAGTTCTCTCAGCCCCACCTACCTCACAGGGTGTCTGTTGTGGGGAGGGGAAGGGAAAGGAGTTTGTAAGCCGCTCTGAGACTCCAAGTGAAGGGCAGGGTATAAATCCAATCTCTTCTTCTTCTTCTCACTACACCACACTGGCTCTCCAGTATCTGTTGGAATAGTGCTCCTGCAGACATAGGACTAAATCTTAGGACTCCCTTCCCCCAAGTTTTCCAACAGCAGATAAAGACTCCCACATTGAGGCAATAGTGTGATAGCTCCAGTTTAGTCCTTTTAGCTTCTAGGGAGAGTTCAGGGGCTTGATTTGATCAAGAGCCCACTTATTTGTCTTTGGTGGTCCATGGTAACCATAAAATTGTTCTCCAGCAACACATTTTCGAAGAAATTGGCTTTGTTTACCTACAGCAGGGCGAAGAATACACAACATGAGCTGATATTTTTAGCCCTTATTACACTTCTCCATTCTGCTGCCTGCCCAGTATTATTGTTTCATCCAGATAACTTGTTTATATTCACCACAGTTCAACATCTTGACAGGCCAATTTCTTTTTTGAGAAATAAAATTGATACAGAGTACAGTGAATTCTTTTTGCCCTGACCTGGCTAGCCCAGTGATCTCATCAGATCTTGGAAGCTAAGCAGGGTCAGGCCTGGCCAGTGTTTGGACGGGAGACCACCAAAGAACACCAGGGTTGCAGCGCATAGGCAGGCAATAGGCAAACCACCTTTGAACATCTCTTGCCTTGAAAACCACACCAGGGGTCATCATAAGTCAGCTGTGACTTGAAGGCAAAAGCAAAATAAATACATAAATGGTGAATCTGAATTATTAGTTTGGGATTCCACAGAATCCGGGTTTTGTTAAAACATCCATGCTCTGTGTGGTTGGAAATGTGCCCGTTAAGGCCACAAAATTAACTATAGCCCATGTAGTCCTTGATGCAGGGGAATATTTCAGAGCCCTTCTTTATTTACTGACACTCTACAGCCTGATTGGTATATGCAGCAAAATGAGTATGTCAGAATGGATTGACTACTTCTAGCTGCACCCGGACATAAATTTCTTGTGGCTGTTGTAGCAAATCTGTCTTTGTGTACAACTGTGAAGAGAATAACATTTGTTCTAGTGAACACAGACCCCCCCACCCCGGTTACTCATACAGTAGCTTTATATGTGTTGGCAGCCAAGAACATGCATGTAAAAGTTGTGTCTGAAAGCATACTTTTTAGAGCATGGAATATTTTAACATTTATAGTGGTACTTGGGGCTTGAAGGCAAGGGAACCCCATTTGCCACGTTGATGCCCACTCACCCATCCTCGACAGATCCCTTTGTAACACCTCACAATCCTCCCTGGTTTTTACCACACAACAATTTCGTGTCATCTGCCAATTTAGCCACTTCACTGCTTACTTCCAACTCCAGATCATTAATGAACAATTCCCTGATATGCTAGTTTTTCCCTTTCAAGGTGCCTTTTATTTTAGTGCATGGAGCATTTTAAAATGCAATTCTCAGCTGCATTCTGACCATTTTCCGCTTTAGGGATCTGCTGTTTTCTTGTTCTGCAGTGGTCTCAGCATGTCCCAACTTTTGATAGCATCAACAATAACAAAACATGTAAGCCCCTGAAACAAAAAAGTGTTTTGAACCTGAAACTTCAAGTGTTTAAAGGCAGATCTTCCTGCGTTGGGGTTTTCAACTACTTTTGCTGTTTGTGACAAGGACAGCAACAGCCACCTCCCGCCAGTGCTGATGGCTTGCAGGGATTACTTCCCTCTCTCTGCCTTCCTATGTGGGTTATAAGTGAATTGCAGGCCAGTCATCTACTGGGAAAGCTGGCGTCTGAAAGTATCTCAAGGATACCCTCAGGGCTGGAGGAGGGAGACAGAATAGATATGGGGTATTGTAGCTGAGCTAGGCAAGCTATCTTCCCTGTAGGTTGACTGGTGCTGACAGGGGCTGGAATCATGAGCCATGTAAGAAATAAAATAAGCTGTTTCTAATGTGTAGGGTTAAAAAAAAAAAGGAATTCATGCTTCTCTGTAAACTTACAGGACTGGACAGTGCCCAAACTCCGGTCACCTGTGGCAGTTTCCTTGTAGCTTAGAAGAAATTGCATCAGTCGGACTCCGTCACTCTGATGAGGAACAAAAAGATAAACCATGTTAAAAAAAATTAAACTGCTTATGCGTTTCTTTCCAGCTGCTGATGAATGATTGTGTGGTGTGGAAATGTCTATCTGCTTGTGTTGTGGGCAGCGGCTCGAAAGGTTCCCTAATGGCTGCCACCACTGTAGTATGGGTCTCCTCAGGGGGGACCAGAGCACCCACCCTACCCCTTTATACGCTCCTTTTCTAGTAGGTTTCCCCTTATAAGAAACCAAATGTGGTGTAAGGACCCAGGCAGAGTAACCAACTGTTGTTAAATCTTTTTAACAAAAACTGTAGTTCAATAACATGTAGGAAAAATGAGCACAGTAAAGGTAGGCAAACCAGCAAAATAAGAAATCCTAACACATCTGACTATACTGCCCTAGCCTTGTCTAGATATTTGCCTCAAACCTACTCACCCCTTTTGGACGAGGGACCCCTCCTTCTGCAGCAGCCTCACCAACTCTGCTCCCTGGGAATGAACCCCCTTCTCACTTCGGGCAAGGCCTTTTATTCCTTCTTCCCAGGCACCACCCTCTACTCCTCTGCTGGTGTGTTTTCCCTCCAAAGCCCCTGTTAACTAGTCACAGGATCCAGAGGGGACCTGGGAAATGCAGGCCCTGATAGCAACACTAATATAGGTTTCCCTGGAGCCACTAGGCCTCCCTAGAGCCTGTAGGCCACACATCTGTAGGCCTAGGATCACGACAGCTTGTCTAATGCATAATTATCTTCTTGCAGCATTAAGCCAGCAGTGGGAAGTTGATTATCTGAAATTTATTATCAGACTTTTTCTGTCATACACCACTGTTCACCTTGTGCTTTTATTCACTTTTGCCAGTGTTCGATTTCTTTACATTTTTAAAAAGGTTTTGAGTGAAGGCGAGATCACAGATCGTGTAGATCATATCCCTTGCCTTAGATCAGACATGACAGACGTATGGCCTGGGGGCCAAAAGTGGCCTGCCCGGGGCTCTTATCCAGCCTGTGAGCAACCTTGATTGTCAGGCAATAAGGTCTCTGTGCTGTGCAAAACAAAGGGTGGTTAGTTAGGTGCTAATAGTTAGGTGTGGGTCACGATTAGTAAAATATCTTCATTATGTTTTATGGTACACACGGCCCGACCTGACAAAGGGACATATATTACACTAAATACAACGGGATCCCAGAGATACTGAATACAATAACAAAAACAAAATACACTGTGAAGAGCACAACTTACTCAAGGTCAGATAACATTAAAGCGCAACTTAAAGGCATATGTCCCAAATACAGTTAATGAAAAAATCATGCATAGAGATTGGAATGTAAATCCTTTAGTATGATCCACATATACTTATTACTTATGAAAGCACTAAGGCTTTGAAACAAATACACAAGTGTAGAGATGTGAAGACCCGGGAAAAAACCGGAAAAATTCTTTTTTTGTTTTTTTCCAACAAATTGAAAAAAAAAAGAAAAGAAAAAAAATTGATTATGGAACATTTTATTTTAACATGTTGAATAAAATATTTTAAGATAAGTTGTTCAAATACCATATATATGGTATCAGATTGATCTAATTTTTGTGCACTGAGGACAAGCAAGTCCTAGGTTACAAACTGAACTCTCCAATGCAAGAACAAGATGCATTTCTTCCTTTAGGAGGTGCGATTGTTAGAAGAAAATAAAAAGGTTTCAGTTTTGGTTTTGCATGTGGGTGGGTATTCTGTTTGTAATAATTGTTTGGATACACTATATTTTTAATATGCTATTGTGATAATTTCATGCCAAGTAAAAATGTCCATAGTCATATTTTATGTTCCTAACAAAATGACTTTCAATCTAGAAAAGACAAAAGAAATGTTAATGTAGGATTTTTTCATTTTTTCCGAAAATTTCTGTTTCCCCCCGAAAAAAACTGGAAAAAAAACGGTTTTTTTTCCGCGCTTCAAAATTTCCGGAAATTTTACATCTCTACACAAGTGCAAGTATACACAAAGAAACTTTCCTAGAGCAAGACCAGTAAACCTGCTGTGAGCAGTCCTTGGAAACAACTGTTATCTTCTTTACTACTTCTTAATTTCCAGGCTTTCAGGTCTGCAGAGAGGCTGAGAAAACTGGCTGATGTCTCTTGTCGGCCACGAAAGTTTCGATTATTCTTCTTCAGAGCCAATGTATTTTTATGCAACTAATACAAATAACAAAATAAGCAAAGCATCTTGTATGCAGATATTCAGAACACACTTCAAACCTTGTTACAAACAATCTGAAGCCTGATTTACCCACAAAGTTTACATATTTTGCATGCCTTATCACACTCCCACATGGGCTCAGTTGCACTCCTTTCGGCAAAGTGGTTCTCAAATACATAAACTCAGCTGGCATAGTTAAAGCTAATAACACCCGAATTGTTTAAAGTCACAGAATGCATTTAAAGTCAGAGTACATTTAACACAAAAAAATTAAAAATTAAATAAGAGAATAAGTCAAGTTCATTATTCAGACCATAAGGTGAAAAAGTTCTGGATTCTAAGATATACCTTGCTCTCCACGGTGTATTTTGTTAAACTGACATTTATGTCAGATCTGGCCCTTATAACAAATGACTCTGCCTTAGATAGTTTGTTATAATTCATTTTTGTATTGTTTGTCGTATAGCTTGCCCTAAATAATTTGAATTGTTTTCCAATCCCAGTCCAATTGTTTTATTCTGTCCGATTGTACTGTTTTATATCCTGTAATCTGCCGAGTCTCAGCGAGAAAAGATGATGATAAAATAAATAAATATGTAAAAATTATGAAGTTGCTGTTGAGATTCAGGATCAAGAGTAGGGTTGCCAGTAGGGGTGTGCATTTGGCAATAGCTGAACCGAAAAAATACCTGAAAAATACTTCGGGTATCACATAAGCCAAGTACAGATCAGAGATCTGTATTCAGCTACTGGTATAGCTGAACCTGAAAAAGCCAATATCATCCAGCTTTTGGGGGGGTTCATTCTTCTATACAAGGAGTCAGTTAAACCTAACAGCCTTGAGCTGCCAGTCAGCTGTTGAGTTTAAATGTTAAATATTAAACATGCCTGGGTTCCTTGCCTGATCTTCTCCAGGCACCAATGTTCCCTCTAAGCTGTGGAGTCTTGCGAGCAAAAATTCTATTTTGTGAGCTACCGGCATCAAAGTTGTGAGCAAGTGATTTGGCTGCTGCATAAATCAGTTTGCTCTGGAGCCCTCCTTCCTGAGATAAGACAAAAATGTGTGAGCCGGAGGCTAAAAAACTGAGCTAGCTCACACTAACTCAGCTTAGAGGGAACACTGCCAGGCGCCCCTTCGCTTCCCCAGCCAGCCTGCCACGGTCTTTCTCGAAAGCTTATGCTACCATAAAGTTTGTTAGTTTTAAAGGTGCTACTGGGCTTTTTACTATTATGATCTTTAAAATGACATTGACTGCAGGGGAAATGAGTTTAGGAAACCCAGAGTTACCTACTGAATAAAGAATATTTGTGTATTTTGGCCCTTTGAAAGCTTGATTTGTGCCATGGAAGGAAGGGGGGAGAATGCTGATTCAGGAATCAAGTTCACAGAATGCTGCTTTAGAGAAGAAACAGAAGCCCATTTCTGTTAAGAATCTCATTACTAGGACAGGAAGGGAAGAATAAGCACTCCATCCATCTATCCATCCAGCTAGCCCACATGATTAGATAAACAGAAAGATAAAGAAATAGGAACATGGTTAGATAAAGAAACAAGAATCATAGAATCATGGAGTTGGAAGGGGCCATACAGGCCATCTAGTCCAACCCCATGGTCCATGCAGGATCAGCCTAGAGCAGGGGTGTCAAACATGTGGCCCGGGGGCTGGATCAGGCACCCGGAGGGCTTCAATCAGGCCCACAGTGGAACTGGCTGTATTCTGCTTCTTCTTTCAGTTCTGCTGCTGCTGCGTCATCATAGGTTTGCAGCTTACAGATACACACCTGAACAGCATACTCATGATTGCAACAGCACAGACATTTTGATGCAATAATTCAGTTACATCATTTAACTGAGAATGTTGGGATCTAAACTCCATATTGCTTACATTCGTTCCAAATTTCCTCTTGTATACTTAGGTGTGCCATTTCTCCAAAGAGTACGTTGTTGGTACTACAGTGCATTAGCGATTGTGTGGAAAATTCATGTCATGGAATAAACATCATAAGGATCATCCAAATGCTTTCATAAATGTATGCTGGGGGTGGGAGATCAAGAAATTCATTTCACAATTAAAAGTCCCACTAAAGGGATTTAAAAATGTTAAGTAAAGGTCAGTGATCTTGCGACACACACCAAGGTTCTGGTTCTAATTCATGTAAGCACTTGTCAAGGAGGCTGGAATTCATTCAGAATTATTTAATCAGGGCTAAAAACAGTATACTTTTTGCTAGGGTAAGCAACTTGTTGGCCTCAAGTGATGAAAACAGTGCAACATTTACCTATAAATATTTTGGTGTGTCAGCAAATATAATGAGAAGGGGATATGGGGGTAGTAGTTTACCAGACACACTTGGAGCTATCCCAATCCCAGCGGCCCTGCAAGTATCTGAGGGGTTCACCTTGGGCTTGGTTGGTGGCTGTAGGGGTCTGGGAGGCAATGATGGGAATAAGTCATGCCAGTTGATTTCTCCCACATCATTGGCCCCAGCAGTGCTGCTGGTACCTTGGTTGCTTGTGTGGAGATGTAGCCCCCAGGGCGCCAAGCAAAATAGTCTGCTGTGTCATTGTCAGCACACATGGTGGAAGTTACCTACTTGTTTTATATGCTGAGTACAATAAGCTGATAATTGTTGATCACCTGGACTGATAATGTTTCATGAAAAATCTGAAAATCGTTATCTATATCTATACCTGTATCTATATTTATACATGTCTTTGCTTTATTTTTTACTATGATAGGTGGTGAAATTTACCAAATCATTCGAGCTGATGTCTCCAAAGTGCAGTGCAGATACTGAGAACAGGTTAGATGTCACATTCTTATATTGCAGTTGTTCATTTTGTTTAATTAGTTAGTTATGTATAAAAACATGTACATCCCACCTTTCCTCTTGGTTCAAGGCGGCTTACAATAACCCTTAGTTAAAGCAAAATATAACGCAACAAGCCTCAAAGAATTTATGAAAACTCTTCAGTTATTGGATTAAGTACTATCCATGGAAAGCTGGACTCTGAATCCCAGAGCCAACATCAGGGGAAGGCCTTGACCTCTATGCTCTGTTGTTGGCTGTCCAGAGGAGCTGGTTGGCCACTGTGTGAGACAGGATGCTGAACTAGATGGACCATTGGTCTGATCCAGCAGAGCTCTTCTTAGTTTTATGTTCAACGTTATTCATTTATTTTTTCTTTTTAAAGAAAAGCCCAAATTTAGGGCCTTTCTGTATGATATGTTTATTATACATTTGCTGTACACACATACATCTTCCCTTAATTATTTGCTTCTTTTGCAAAAATGTTGAACATTTTGATTATCTGAAATTACACTGTGTTGTAACTGAGAAAATATAACAACCCCCCCCCCCAATTAGCACACTATTAGTAATGTGGTTACTGTGCAAAATGTAGTTTTGCCAGAACCACAAACTCCTCTCAGATATTGTTAGTGGTGTTATAAAAGATTTTTAAAAAATTAATTATAATCCAACATGGTTTCCCTCTAGGCCATTGATCAGATCCACATGCATGTAAGTTCTGCAGTTTTGCAGCAAAACATGGTGTCTGTCCGTTTCATTGTGCCGGCTCATGTGGTCTGCCACTCCCTGCTCACACCATTTCATTTCTTTGGTTTAATTTTGGGTTCTCCCCCCCCCCCGCCCAGTTTTCAAAATCACCATTATTTGCCATCTTTAAAAATGATGCTTTCTTTACCGGAAAGCCTCAGCGGAGGATTGCTTATCAAGCTCCGGTATACCTTGGCAATCTACAAGTAATATGGTAATATTCTTACCAGTTCAAGAAATAGTCAGATTCACAGAGGTCAATTAGTTTGCAGCATTCAGATTTTATTACTGGTCCTAGATACATGCATACATTATATTTATTTGTATTATAATGGGGGGGAAGGTGATAAAGGTTACATGAAATACAAAACAAAAGGTGTGTATAGGTGGTTCATAGACCAATATCAAACAGTGCTATGAAAACTGGTATTATAAATTATAAGGCTTAGATGTAACATGCCTATAGTTTTCTGTCTTGACCATGAGATCTTAGTGGTAACCCCCCCCCCCCCCTTTTTACCCCCCCCCCATTTCTAATTGTACGGTAACCCACTGTATCCCATGAACCATATGTGAGGAGAGCTGTTTAGACCAGTAAAAAAGGAAGGGAAAAAATAGTTGAGTTACTACTCTCAGAAGACCAGATGTACATTCCAATCCTATGCATGTTTATAACGAAAGCAAACCAGCACAATTACTATTATTAGGTGTTATCAGAATACATGATTGACAAATTTGCCCACCTGTAAAGTCTCAGGAGAGTGTAATTACTTGAAGACCCTTGCATGTATGCTCATCCATGACAAAAAATAAATAAATAGATTTTAGATCGTTTTTACAAAGAACTGTGCAAATTAACAGAGAATGGTGATTTTATATGTGTGTGTGGACAGAGATAAAAAAAGAAGTTTGAGAGACTGAGAGAGCAGGTTTCTAGGTAGTGTTGCCAGGTATGGGTTGGGGAAAGCCTGTAGATTTGGGGGGCGGGGAACCTGGGGAGGGTGGAGTTTGGGATGAGGAGGGACTTCAGTGGGGTATAATGCCACAGAATCTGCCCTCCAGAGCAGCCATTTTCTCCAGATCTTGGTTATCTGGAGATCAGTTGTAATAGCGGGAGATCTCTATGTGCCACCTAGAGGCTGGCAAACCTGTTTAAATGGGGCTTAAATGGGGACTCTCCCAAGATGGAGAGGAGCAGGAGGAAGAGTGGGTAGGCCGCCATTTTCTGGCAATGTCAGTTCTTCCCATCCCATATTTCTTCCTTAGCTTAGGCATACAAGTGGGTTAGGCTGTCCCTGTGCTCAAGGGTGCTGGCCTCTCCCCATACCTGGGCATCTAGGCAGGCTCCCCCCTCCGCCCCCCAATTTAGCTGAAGTACGAACTAGGATGTGTAGGATGGTGGCAACTGACTGAGAAATTTTGGTTCAGTCGAAGGGGTCCAAATAAATAAAACTGTGTTCAATAGAAACAAAGTATTTATCCAGGTCACTATGGTCAAGAAAGTATCCCTACAAAAGTTGAAAACACTGAACATTTTACGGGCAAAAGCATAAGCATATATAGGCAAACGGATATCAGGATCTTGTGGAACTGTTACACCAATTACACAATGAAAAGTCAATACTGCACCAAATCTAAACCAATAGAAAAGCAGTCTATACTTCCTTCATAACATACTTTCAAGAATACTATTACCTTATCCGTGGTACTCTACAAGTGCAACAGAAACTGTGGACCACTATAGTTTTAGAGCCCTGCATTGCAGAAAAGCTATGAAAATTACATTTAGTTATTTATCACATTTGTACTTCACCGCTTCCACCAGCGTGTTCAGGACAGTATATAAGAGGACAGTATATAAGAGGTGAGGTGGGAAGGCGTTTATCCCACTTCTATCCTCTTGGAAATCTTGTGAAGCAGGTTCAAGTGATATATAGAAGGTGACCTGTTTATACTGCATGTCTGAACAGGTACTGTTGGATCTCTAGTTTCCCAGTGTAAATCTGGCACATGGTCCTCTTACAGCAGACTAAGTTTTTTAAAAAAATGTAAAATGGTTTATCTGCAGTGCTGCCAGCCTCCTCGTTTGATGCTCCCAGGATAATACGAAACATGCCCATAAGTATGTGGACCCTCTGAATTTTCTAGAAAATCTCTTTCTGCCATCCATTAGTTTACAACAAATAGCTGAATCCCACTAATAGGCAGACTTTTCCCTATGTAAATCCAATAAGGTCCCTCAAGAGATTAGCTGCTAGAAATAAATTTGCTGGAGATGCCGACAGCCTCCTTTTAGATCTTCTGCTAGAATGATTCCTTGCTTTGTCAACTTGAATTTATTTGCTGCTTCCAAATACTTGTCGCACATAATCTAGCGCTGATTTAATCAGCCCCTCGTATAATAATAATATCCAGATCTTAATTGGTGCTGTGCGCTTTAAATCATTTCCTGCTTCCATGATGGATTTTGCAAGATGCCCAATTATGAGCCTGCACCTCGGTAATTGGAATCTTGCCCTCAAAGACTCTCATCCTCTCAAGTTCATGAGGTTGCTGAAATAAATCTTGAAATATTTAACCAGATTTTGCATTTCCACATTTTTATGCTTAGGTTTTTAAACTGCCATCGAAGCAAATACGGCTTAACTTATTTATTGGGTTCACTGACAACAACATGAGTGAAAATTCTTAGTTTTTCTGCTTTTCTGTTTCTTTTTTAAAAAGTTTTATTTACAACTTTGTTGAACACTTATGGACTTTCCCCCTTTTAAATGGAGAATGTCTGTGGATGTCAGCACGTGGAGAAGTCCACAGTTAACAAAACCATTCCCTTTATTGTGATTTGTTGCTGATTCTTTTTTCTTTCCATCTTAGTATGCTTTACTCTGGAGCTGGTAATCACAGTATTTTATTCAAACTAGTCAGAGAGGTTCTTTCATTTTTCTTAAATTATTTTATTGCTTATGACTTAAAATACTTGCTAAATGTCGCTTCCCCCCCCAATATTTACATAATAGCGCATTGTTTAGGCCCCCGCCCCCCTTTGCTTCTGTTGAGTCAGGAGACATTCAGACTTTGGAAAAGGGGCTATTGGAGGTGAATTCCTTGCTTCCTTGTCCTCATCCTCACCCACAAATTAGTTAAACTAAAATATTTTGATTTAATCCATTTTTATTCTGTTACAGACTCTGGAGCAAATAAAGTTACAGTTGAGATACTTCTGTGCAACAGATTTGTGAACAGGGCTGCCTTATGACGTTGCTTAAGTAAAAAATTCTTTAGCCGTCTTGGTTGTGAGAATGAAATGGTGCTGGTGCTAACATAAGAAGGGAAATCTTTTTATTGCACCTTTGCCAGTACTGTTGACATTCCTCTTTATTCAAAGGTAGCATAGGTCCACACAAATTTCAGTAGGCCTCTCCTGTATTGTCCCTCTCCTGTACAGGGAACACAAATGGAATTTAAGTATCTGCATTACTACCTTCTTTATTTCTGGACTTTTGTATAGTCATGGGGAAGTCACGCATGGTAACCTGCTAGAGATGCCTGAAGTTCATTCCTCAGCAGACGGCCTTTTGAGATACCTACAACATCTAGATTTATATGTAGACTTCTGTTATAAAACCAGCCTGCCTGTTATTCTGTCCTTAAAGCCATTGAACTGTTCTGAATTTGTATAGATGTGAGGCTATGCTAGCCAGACTTATAGATAAATAGACTTATGCAGAAGGGCTTTCATACAGCAGTGACTATCCTCTTTTCTTCCTTTGCTGTGCTTTTGTGATAGTTTGAAAGACAGCATGGAGAAACCATCATCATCTTATTCCGACTGGCTAGTAAATAGTAGCATTGCTGAACTCGTAGCTTCCACGGGCCTCCCAGTGAACATCAGTGATGCATATCAAGATCCTCGCTTTGATGCAGAAGTAAGATATCATCTACCTGTTTAAACACACAGTTTTTGTATCCTTTTGAAGCTCAAAACCATGGACTCTGTGACCTTGGTCATGATCCTGATCATGCTTACAAAGTGCTCTGCTGGCCAAAGGCTCGTGTTATCAATGGATGGGCAGTGTATATGCAGGAAAAAATTACCTCTCCTTTATTCTGGACATATTTTGCTGTCGAGTGTGTCCTCCATTTGGTTTCGTCACTGACACATATGTGCCACTAGTGGCTACATAGCCACAGCTAAGTAATCAGCTGGTTAATTCACATCAGTATGTGAAACGCTGTGCTATTTCTACTCTTGATCACTTTAGGCTTATCAGTTTAATGGTAGTGAATGGTAGTCTGGCAAAATACCTCCATTTGGACTCTAGGTCCTGCATTCGGCTGGCTCTTTGACGTATAGTTCCTTGCCCTGTGAACTCCTTGCCTGGTTGCCTAACAGTGCACAGCCCCTTGAGATCTTGTGCACCACTTTTCTGCTTCTTTCTTGCATCCTCATTCATCAACTCTATGCTGGCCATGTCTCTTGCTTTTTAGGCCACTCAGTAATTTGTACCTTCAGCTATGCTGTCACTCCACAAGCCTTTCTCACACCCCTCTCTCCTACTCAGAGCATAACAGCCCTTCTAGACCTAAAGTGTGATGAGGTTTATTTTAGAGCTTCCTTTCTCATCAGCTCCTTCCTTCAGTTCTGTGTCTTCTCTGCCTTTTCACAAGCCCTGTCCTCTGCCTTCACCTTCATTCAGGTTCCTCTTCCTCAGTCCATTGCCTGCTTTACCTTCTTCCTAAGGCTTCCCTCACCTCTCCGCTTCTTTCTCCCTCACTTGCCTGTCTCCTGGAGCCACTTTCCAGCCCTCAGTCTGCTCCTCTGTGAATGCAAGTCATGCTAATAGTTGCTCCTTCCCTCATAAAACTAGGCTATAAATAGCTGAGTCCCTGAATGGAATGTTCAAAGCCATTATATGTACACATGAAGCGGCCTTGTATTGTGTAAGCTCATTGGTCCCTCTAAGTCAGCATTGTCTACTCCTATTGGTGGCAAAAGGTACTTCCCGGCATCTGCTACCAATTTTCTTTTTACTGGAGGTGCCAAAAATTTTGCCCTTATCACAGAGCATAAGCCCTCCAGCTCAGCCTATTAGTATGGTAACATGCACTGACCCATTCAAGGCACAATGTAGGGCTTTCCCACATTCTCATTTTCCTCACTTGTCAGTTCCTGTTTCTTTGGGTTATTTCACTGTTCTAAATGCATTTTGCTCCCTCTAGTGGTCAATTCAATATTACACTGGTCTGTCCAGTGTATCTCCCTTCAGATTTAATTTGCAGGGCTTTATGCTGGATATAAACCAGTGTAATATCAAATCAACCACTACAGGGAGCAAAACATGCATGGACTAGAACCCCTTCCAAAGAAACAGGAACTTTAGGGTTGCCAGGTGAGGCTGATAAGTGGGCGGGGGCTTTACCAGGGAACTCCCAAGCGAGTTCTGGATGAGCTGCTGTCACATTTAAAGGGACCTCATTCCTTTTAAATGTTTTTCCTCCATTGGAAATAATGGAGAATGGGGGCACCTTCTTTCATAGGGTATAATGGAGCACCCAGCAGCTATTCCCCCCCCCCACTTTCTTATAGCCCTGAAATGGGGGGAGGGGCTCCAAACCTAAGGATCCCCTGCCCCCAACTGGGGATTGACAACCCTAAGGAACTTATAAGTGAGGAAAATGAGAATGTGGAAATGCCCATCGATGGCTGATAATAGAAACAGGGTTAGCTAGGGAAGATATGCTACAGGACACACTTAGAGCAGGCCCAAAACAGCCAAAGACAGTGAAAATGTGTCCAGTGACTGACCCCACACTTCACTCACTAATGTAGCCTCAGAAAGGCAAATAGTCTTGCCTTTCTGAGGCAAAATAATCTTAATTTTCTTAGGCAAATGGTCTCCCTTTCCTTAGCTGTAAGGCAAGGGTGACAACAGTGTACTTTTTAAAAGTCTTATGAAATTAAGGTGAGACTGACCGTAAGTGGAGGAAGGCCCCCTTTATTTTCATTAACTTTATTCTTAGACTTCTTCATCCTTAGACTTTAGGGCATTTTGGTTTAAATGACAGTTTAAAGTTGTTATAGATAAGTAGTATCTGGCCTGTGAATGAGATAATATCTGGAGGTCCAAATCTGGAAAAGTATAAGGAGTTGAGTGGGAGTTTAACATACATCCCCTGAATCACCTTAGATAATATTTGTCATATTAGTACATTCTCTTCTGAGAAGGCAACGGCAGTGTACAGGGAGTTACCGTATTCTATATTTTACAAGGCCTTGGTTTCTAAAAGCTTTTCAAGGAATGCTTCCAAAGTCACCTTTTTTTTTTTTTAAAGGACCAACAAAACATAGGTTTCAAATAAACCCACAGGACCAGTTCATGGGGAAAATGCTGGAATTAATTTATTCTACTTTTGTGAAAGTACAACTAATGCTTAGGGAATATCCCTTGTTGAAAGCTATGCAGAAGAAAATTATGCTGTTCTCTTGCTGCATCTGTAGTAATGGTATTAATGTATCGTGTCTTGATTAATATATAATTCAGCTAACTCATATTTACTTCATGCTTCCTTAAAGTCTGCATTAATGAAAAAATGCCACCTGAACTTTCAGGGAAAAACAAATGATGTAGCACATGAAGCAGAAGAGGCGATAATTACACTTGTAGCACAATGTCATAGACATTTACAGTGTAGTTCTTCTGTATTCTTGGTGCTTGGGGGGAGGCAACAGTGGGAGGGCTTCTAGTGTCCTGGCCCCACTGCTGGACCTCCTGATGGCACCTGGTATTTTTGGCCACTGTGTGACAGAGTGTTGGACTGGATGGGCCATTGGCCTGATCGAACATTGGCTTCTCTTATGTTCTTATTGTAAATACATCTTTTAAAATATTCCGCTCTTCAAACCTCTTTTCAGTGATTTGTTTATTTATGACATTATTAGTTATCCTTCCATCACTGGCTTAGGGGAGCTTGCACCAGAGTTAAAATCACAATTGACACTTTGCACAAACCAGTTTAAAAATTAACACGAAGGTAGAAAAAGTAGCCCTACAACAAACATCTTTAACTCAGGAAGTAATTAGAAGGGAAATTAGCAAAGTTTAATCTGAAGGGCCTGTTAAAAAATACAAATGTCTCCTTAACTCTGTGTTTTGACTTAGTCCATGTTTGGGTAACATTGTCATACACATACTCAGACTTATTTTGTGGATCTTTCATCGGATGGAATGAAACATGTTCTCATTAGTTATAATATACACCATGGACATGGGGTACTTGCTCTGAAAATAACTCTGATTCTCTGTATTCCTTCCACTCCACACTTCCTAAGGGTGCTTTTATAACTGTAAAGCAAGGGCCCTTCAGTCAAAAAATGGTATATAATTGAGACCAAATAGGCCCTGAGCCTGTTCGCGGGGAGGGTGGGGTATAAATTAAAACAATAAATAAATAACTAAATAAGGAGAAAGCAGAAAATGAGAATGTCATTGCTATGTCATGACAAGCACTGAGTGTCTCTGAAACTGCAAAGACATCAGAGTATATCATATTTCAGCCTTGACAGTTCTGTATCAGTCAGTGCAAATTTTTATTTGTCTAGGTGCCTGTATTTGCAGTTCTGAAGTCATTCATTTACATATCTTATAAGCAGGGGTCGTTTCGTAGAAAAAGCGCTAGGGGAACTCATTAGCATAATTCATTAGCATATGCCACACCCCCTGACATCACCGGAAGTGTGTCATAAGGCCACACACCCCACCCCCAACGGTCCCGGCCGCCGCCGCCGGCCTTGCAGCTCCACTGCCGAGCCCCATGAGGGGCCGGCGGTGGACCTGCAA
>NW_015173158.1:63004-67611 GCF_001447785.1 Gekko japonicus
CCCCGAAATGACCTCTGCTTATAAGGAACGTACATGTTTGTTTGTTCATGTATTTTATTAGATTTTTTTAATCCTGCTTTTCTTTGGAAGAACTCAGGCTGATATACAGGGGTCTGGATCCTATGGATCCATTTTGCTGTTTGCATCCACAGCACAGGCATGAAAAGCCTTCTGCTGGCAAAATGTACCTCTCCCGCTGCAGGAAGGCTCCTTCCATCAGCAGAAGTCTCTGCCAGTGTTCCCTCTAAGCTGAGTTAGTGTGAGCTAGCTCACAGTTTTTAGCCTCGGGGTAACACATTTTTTTTCTTAGCTCAGGAAGGATGGCTCCAGAGCAAACTAATTTATGCAGTAGCCAAATTGCTCGCTCACAACTTCAATGCCAGTAGCTCACAAAGTAGAATTTTTGTTCACAAGACTCCACAGTTTAGAGGGAGCATTGGTCTCTGCCGTTAGTGGAGTGGAACATAGGACCCAAGACATTCTATTCCATCTCTAGCTGCTTCCATTTCCCCCCCTCTGTGAGTCAGGTTAGGTGGGGAATGGAGGGGTGGAATTCATGTATTGTGGAAAACACAGATTGGGTTGCGGGTCCTAGGGTTGCCAAGTGGAACTTACCTTGGCGGCGGGGGACTCCTGGGTGGATCCCGGAGCGCGTGCAAAGCGCGTGCCGCACATACGTCACCAGGAAGTGGCGTTATGATGCCGGGCGTGGCGGGGGGGGGGGCACGACCATACAAGGGAAAACCATAGAGTTTTCTCTTGTATGGCCGTGGCCCCGCCCCCAGCGTGCCCGCGTCACTTCTGGGTGACGCGCACATCGGGGAGGAGTTCCCCCCGGGGCCCGATCCGGTGGCGCCGGGGAACGAGCCTCTGGGGCAGGGGTTTCCCGGCCCCTGGGGGGACTTGGGATCCCTAGTGGGTCCCCACTCTGTGTCACAGTCAGTTCCCCTGTGCCGAGTGCCCATTTCAGACTGTGACTGTTGCACATGTGGAGAATGGGCTGCAGCCTTATCCTCCAACACACCATTTTCCCTGACCTGAAGTGGTCCACGAGGGTGCTATTTGGTCTGTTGGGGAAACCAACAAGTGTACTCGTGGGTTTCCCCAATGGCCCAAACTGCACACTCCCTGGACTGCTTAGAGATGTAACATTTCCAGAAATTTTGAAGCCATGGAAAAAGCCTGTTCTTCCCATCCCCCCCCAAAAAAGACTGAGGCATCCTCCCTAACTGTGTTCAAGATCGTATCCATAAAAATGAAATCTTTCTACTTCATGTTGTGGCTTTTAAAACCAGAATAGAATTGGAAACCAAAAAGCTATTTCTGCGCTACACACAACATGGATAGTAAAACCAATAAGACAGTCTTTCCTTTTAACGGACTGATTAACCTTCTTTTATCTATAGCACATCCTTGATATTATGCTATTTACCTGTTAGTCATACCTTTCTTCGTTATCTCAGGAGTGAAAAGGATAAATGTTATTCCAAGCCAGTTAATTCAGATAAGCGATCAGTATTGAAGTCTTTTAAAAGTACTCCGATGTCTTTGCAGCTAAAATCAAAGAGCACATGGATATTTTACACCTTAGATTTCTTTTCTGGAAAGGACTCCACCCAAAGTTTCATTGCAGTCCCGGACTTGCACCAATGACATTCTGTAATTCTAGGGAGCTAATTGTGTCACAGCAAGAATAAACAGGAGTCTCGTGAAGCTTTGAAGACTAAAACGATTTTATTTTGATGCTTATATTTCCCCCTGTACTTCCTGCCCTACATGGCGCTTTAACCACACTGTTTATGTTTGAGTGAGGATCCATTCATTGCATAATGGCGCTAGACTTCAAAAGTGTCTGCTAGTATAACATTGTATTAATTTATAAAATGTAATAAGACTTCTGTTTATTTTGGCTTGCTGTAATTTCAAGTAGACTTCTCTTTCGAGCTGACCGGCACAGTTATTGAAATTTTTAACTCCCGGGATAACCTATGAACAAAATGATTTTTGAAAACATTGTGGTTTTGGACAGTTAGCCTTGGACAGACTTCCAAATAACTTTGGGGCTAAACATGCTAGCAAATCAGATACCAATTCCATGGATATACTTAAAGTTACAGACCGTTAGCCTGAGGCTGTAGATGTCCATGAGAAACAAATGAACAGGCCCTTGATTGTGATGTTCATATGAGTTTGAAGAATTTCTCACATGTACATAAACAGGGTTTTAGAGATGAACCCTCTGAGTTCAAGAATGGAAATAACACTGTTCTGTATGCAGTTACATACTTGGCATTTCATTTGGTTTGCAACAGTCTGACTTTTGGGACATATTAATTGCTATACCTGTTGAAGGACTGCTATGACATATGCTATACATTATGATAGTTTTTGTTTCTTATGTTCTAGGCTGACCAAATTTCTGGCTTTCATATAAGATCTGTTCTCTGTGTCCCTATATGGAACAGCAGCCACCAAATAATTGGTAAGCTATCACTCACTGATGAGTAAAGGTTTGCTTTGTCAATGAAACACAATGAAACACAAAATGCTTTACAACTTACAACAGCACGACAGATAAGATTAGAATTTCAACAGCCAATCCATATGCAAAAGAACCTCCTCAGGAAAGCTCCTTTATTAGCATGTCACGGCCTGGGAAACTCCTACAAGATAATGACTCAGCCCTACCCCACCTTCCTGAGTAGATATAAATTACCTGCCTACCATTTTTCTTCTCACATTGACACAGAGAGTACTCCATCTTTCTGTGTTATACCTCTGAGGATGCCAGTCACAGCTGCCGGCAAAATGTCAGGTCCTACAATGCCAAGATGGGAAAATATACAACAACTAATGAGTTGATGGTGCGAGAAAAAAAAGAGATGCAATCTTGTTAACAACAGTCGTTCATAGATCCAGGTGGACAGCCATGTTGGTCTGAAGCAATAAAACCGAGTTTGAGTTCAGGGGCACCTTTAAGACCAACCAAGGTTTATTCGAGGTATGAGCTTTCGTATGAAGTGTGCATGCACATGAAAGCTCATACTTCAAATAAAACTTGGTTGGTCAAACTTTGCTCAGCAATAATTCATGTGGACATAGAAGTTCACAGGAGTAAGGGTAGCTCCTAAACTGAGCACTGCATTTAACATTTAAAAAAGAGAAGACCCTGCCCAAAGACTCCCAGTCATAATATCTGTGCAATGTGTGAGAGAAGAAAGATTAGCTTGTATTTCCTTGCAAGCACGCATGCATTGGTTTTTCTGATTGCCTCTTTGCCCATGTTAACTGTTGTGATATTTTCCACAAAGCTTATTTTTAGTAATCTGTATTACAGTGAGCTGTATGCAGTGGGTTGGATCCAGCGCATAATTTCCACTTGGGCTAGAGCTCTTGCAGAAGTGAAAATGCAAAAAAAAGACCACAGTAGTCACTTGGGCTAAGTCAGACTTATTGTATTCCCCACTTGCATTTCTGCTTCTGCAAGATCTTGTGCAATTAAATTCTGGGCACTATAATAAGAACATAAGAGACGCCAATGGTGGATCAGGCCAAAGGCCCATCCAGTCCAACACTCTGTGTCACACAGTGGCCAGAAATACCAGAAATATGTGGGGAAGAAAGTGGTAGATATTGCACAAGATCCTGTGCAAGTGGAACTGCATAAGGTTCACTGATATTCCTGCCTGTGCATCACTGACTGTAAGCCATTATGTATAAGGTCTTGAGTTTGCCACTCATATCATAAAGGATTTATGACAGGTGATAACGAATAAAGCACCATTATACGTTATTATTATATACTAGTATTTAGCCCTGTTCGATTGAACTGAATCATGAACAGCTTCAGTAAATATGCTAATAACTAACACGGCATCAGGTGTCATAAATGAATTTATAACATGAACTACATTTAGCAACTCTTTCTATAGGGGTAGCCCAAGTGTTGAACAGGCTTGATGGGAAACCTTTTGATGATGCTGACCAGCGACTCTTTGAGGTAAGAAATGTTAATTTTGCCAAAGAGATCTGTAATTAATGTACTATAAATTGTAGTCACGATCCATTTTTAAAACTTTCTGCTTCCAGGCTCCCTGAGCCTGCCTTGGCAGGGAGGGTGGGGTACAAATCCAAGCAAATAAATAAATGAAATTTCATAGAATAGTTATGCAGGCAGAACTGGGGACATTTTCCTGAACCCTCTCCAGCTCTTGGCACACAATTCCCCCAATGCTGTTACTGGGGGTCTGTCTGCCCCCCAACAACATTTTGTGAGGCATTTGGGACCAAGATAGTGGAGACAAGAAAGCTACCTTCCATGGATAGAAACGATTTCCATTCACAGAAATTTCCATTGGTGGTTTGGGGGGGGGCAGGGCCAGTGGGCACAATTCCACTCCATTTTATGTACATTTAGCATGCACATAGAGAAACAGGGCTTTTATCTGCATTTAAGAAAGTTTGCTGGTTATAATCATATTTTCCAAGTTAGCTATGCCACCTCAAAAGCTAGAAACCGCTTCCTTTAAAAAACAGCTGTTTCCTAATGAATATTCAAGGTGGTTGCCTAGGGCAGTAGCTTTCAGGTTTTTTGTATCTTACATCCC
>NW_015173158.1:67730-74679 GCF_001447785.1 Gekko japonicus
CTTATTGTATTCCCCACTTGCATTTCTGCTTCTGCAAGATCTTGTGCAATTAAATTCTGGGCACTATAATAAGAACATAAGAGACGCCAATGGTGGATCAGGCCAAAGGCCCATCCAGTCCAACACTCTGTGTCACACAGTGGGCAGAAATACCAGAAATATGTGGGGAAGAAAGTGATAGATATTGCACAAGATCCTGTGCAAGTAGAACTGCCTAAAGTTCACTGATGCTCCTGCCTGTGCATCACTGACTGTAAGCCATTATGTATAAGGTCTTGAGTTTGCCACTCATATCATAAAGGATTTATGACAGGTGATAACCAATAAAGCACCATTATACGCTATTATTATATACTAGTATTTAGCCCTGTTCGATTGAACTGAATCATGAACAGCTTCAGTTAATATGCTAGTAACTAACACAGCATCAGGTGTCATAAATGAATTTATAACATGAACTACATTTAGCAACTCTTTCTATAGGGGTAGCCCAAGTGTTGAACAGGCTTGATGGGAAACCTTTTGATGATGCTGACCAGCGACTCTTTGAGGTAAGAAATGTTAATTTTGCCAAAGAGATCTGTAATTAATGTACTATAAATTGTAGTCACGATCCAAATTAAGCATTTTTAAAACTTTCTGCTTCCAGGCTCCCTGAGCCTGCCTTGGCAGGGAGGGTGGGGTACAAATCCAAGCAAATAAATAAATGAAATTTCATAGAATATTTATGCAGGCAGAACTGGGGATTTTCCCCTGAACCCTCTCCAGCTCTTGGCACATAACTCCCCCAATGCTGTTACTGGGGGTCTGTCCGCCCCCCAACAACATTTTGTGAGGCATTTGGGACCACGATAGTGGAGACAAGAAAGCTACCCTCCGTGGATAGAAACTATTTCCATTCACAGAAATTTCCAGTGGTGGTTTCGGGGGAGGGGGGCAGGGCCAGTGGGCACAATTCCACTCCATTTTATGTACATTTAGCATGCACATAGAGAAACAGGGCTTTTATCTGCATTTAAGAAAGTTTGCTGGTTATAATCATATTTTCCAAGTTAGCTATGCCACCACGAAAGCTAGAAACTGCTTCCTTTAAAAAACAGCTGTTTCCTAATGAATATTCAAGGTGGTTGCCTAGGGCAGTAGCTTTCAGGTTTTTTGTATCTTACATCCCACCAGTCACTCTCAAAAAACCTGGGTGCCACCATAATGGAAACAAAAAACATTCTTTACCCCCACCCCCAGACCCTATCATCAACCTCAAGCTGTGTCACACAGGTTCAGGGATACAGATAGGTCAGACAGTCACAGAACACCACCCATCTTGTCTCTTCTAAATACAAAGAGAGCCCTGACCCTTTCACACACTAGGTCCCCTCTCTCGTCCCAGAAATACTACCGTACAGAGCAGCCCAGTCACCATTATCAGCTACCCCTCACTTAAGCCCTTCACAAACTGGGACTGTCACTGTACTTCAGTCACATGCTGCCACCATTTATTCATATCCTAACACACAGATTGATTGAAATCTTATATGAGCTGGGGGGGGTTTTGTTTGGTGTTTTTTTTTGGGGGGGCAGTTCTGACCCCATACTGCTTTGGTGTATCCTCTGATTTCTTGTATTTATATACCTTGTATTTCCCAAGCACAGTTATGTGGTAGTAAATATTATCTTTAAAATATATTTATTTTTGCAGAACAAAGAGGCAATAAAAAGCAAATACAGAAATGAACAAGTGATTACATATAATAATTATATATATTAAAAACAATTATATATAACAAAATATATGCAATAGAAAATATTTCTCCCCAACACCCCCTTTATTACATTGAAAGTTTTGGGGGGCACTGTTCACAAAATATTATAGAACTTACTTGGATACAATTATATTTAATGTTTTACATTTCAGATTTCATAACTAAACTGTTTTTCAACTGAATTATTAATTTCACCATTGCTGCATTAATACTATTGATTTTAGTGGAATTTACTTCTAGGTTACTATTTGCAACATTACTTGTACATAGTACATGTTCTTTTCAGACTATCTGCTTGTGTATAAAAGGAAATAGACAATTCTATAAATTATCTGTAATTAGGCTTATAACTTAATTTTAAAAGTGCAACAGCAACCAGAATGACTTGTGCCATTATATCAGTGTAGCAAATTTAGTGGGTGCAAATTCCTTTCTGAGTAAAGGGCACATTAAGATAAGTGGTAGACAGATCTGATTTGTATTAATCTGGAACAACTACTACCTCCTAATTAGGGGTGTGCATTCGGCCTATACTGAGCTGGAATTTTTTTTTTTAAACACCTTATTGGCAATGCTCCCTCTAAGCTATGGAGTCTTGTGAGCAAAAATTCTACTTTGTGAGCTATTGGCATTAAAGTTGTGAGTGAGTGATTTGGCTACTGCAGAAATTAGTTTGCTCTGGAGCCATCCTTCCTGAGCTAAGACAAAAATGTGTGAGCTGGAGGCTAAAAAACTGTGAGCTAGCTCACCCTAACTCAGCTTAGAGGGAACACTGCTTATTGATATTTTTCCAGCTGGATATAGAGTTCAGTATTTATGCCGCTATCTGAAAGTGGCTGACCTGAAAAATCCCAAAAATATTCAGAATTTTTCAGGACCACTGGATAGCTGAAGGTAAAGGGTATTTAAGAGGATTGTAGTTCCTGTAAACACCTTCTGGGTGAACTTGCTGCTTGAGAAGGCACGTAAAGGGGCCGCAAGCCCTTTAAATGCCTTCAGCGTTTACTCAGGGCTTGCAAAAGGCATTTAAAGGGACCATGAGCCCTTTAAATGCCTTTTTCCTCTATTGGAAACAATGAAGGATGGCCAGGTCTGTTGGCCAGGCCAGTCTAAACTGGGCTGCCCAGCAGAGCCCTTGGGGAGAACCATCCCTGCAGGATCAGCTCCTTGGTGGGCTCTGTTGGGCAGTCCAGTCTAAACTGAGCTACCCAGCAGAGCATGCAGGGAGAACCCTCAGCTGGGGCTGGCTCCTCTTTACAATTTGGTTTAAACCGAACTGCAAAGAGGATCCAGCCCAGTATCGAATGAGGTGGTGGGAGCTGACAGCTCTGCACCACCTCGACTGGGGCTGGCTCCTCTTTGCAGCTCAGTTTCAAGCTGCAAAGAGGAGCCAGCCTAGAACTGGCTGGAGTGGAATGGAGCTCTCAGTTGCTACCGTTGCAGCTGATCCTCTCTCCCCCCCCAAAAAAATTTGAGAACCCTAAATATTTACCGAATCCAAATACCATACCAGTACTGGGATTTGGGAATAATGGGAAACACCAATATTTTTCAGGTTCAGTATACTCGAACCCAAGTAATACCTTTTTTTGCACATCCATATTTACAATCACCATTGCAGAGCAGACGGTTTCACTACACCCAAAAGCTGCAGTCCTGAAAACACATTCCTGGGAGTAAGCCCCACTGCATTAAAATGGAACTTACTTTTGAGTAGACCTATTTGGGCTTGCTCCCCCAGTCATGTATAATGGGTGCAGGGGATCTGATACTGATGCCACTTTTTAACCAGCCTGAGAGCACCCAAAAATTAAAGCAGTAGTTTTGAAAGGGGTAACAGTGTAGGCTCAGTGACCTCGTGTGTGCTTTTAGACTCCTTTCTGTTTTGCAGTTGGAGAAAGGAGAAGAGAGACAGAGGAAAGTATTCTGGTTATGAAAAAAGTCCTGTGCAGACTCAGGAATTAGTCTTTCTGGGTTTGCGGATGCAGTTCTAAAGAATAAGTTGTTTCTCACTTTCCTAGTTCTTCCATGCTTTGGAGCTGTACTTGTTTTACGTGTAGGTGATAGTGAGAAAACTAATCCAAGGCCTAATTATTTGTGCTGGAAGCTCAACAGTCTCAGAGCTTTGTGAAATCAAGACACTGATACAAGCAGCATTTTGAAAGAGGCACGCTGAAGTTAATGGTCATTACGTTCTGTTCTAAACATTTGCCATCTCAAGTTGTCAGGTTTTTGAAGAATCTCTTAGGAAGTGAACTTGTGTTGCATTTTGAAGGTAACCTGCTACATTGTTTTTGTTTTTTTAGGCATTTGTTATATTTTGCGGCCTGGGCATCAACAATACCATAATGTATGACCAAGTAAATAAATCCTGGGCAAAGCAGTCTGTAGCTCTTGATGTGAGTATCCCAGTAAATAAACTGTTATTTGTTAAAGAACTGGCTTTATAACATTTCATATATGAAAAGATCTGCAGCTGGATTTCTTGAAATGGCAGCAGTTAGAGAGATACAAAAAGGGACACTTCCTTCACACCACTGAAATAAGATGTCTGTATACATGAAGCTGCCTTATACTGAATCAGACCCTTGGTCCATCAAGGTCAGTATTGTCTACTCAGACTGGCAGCAGCTCTCCAGGGTCTCAGGCAGAGGTCTTTCACATCACCTATTACCTGATCCGTTTTAACTGGAGATACCAGGGATTGAACCTGGGACCCTCTGTGGGCAAAGCAGATGCTCTGCCACTGACCCACAGCTCTTCCATCTCAGTTTCCTATCTCATTGCCTGGTTTTGGAGCTGCGGTGGCTCAAGTGGTTAAGATGCTGAACTGCAGGTTGTGGAAGGTCGGTAGTTCAGCAGTTCGAGACCTGAGTGTGCCGCATGATGGAGTGAGCTCCCGTCTCTAGTTCCAGCTCCTGCCAACCTAGGAGTTCGAAAGCAAGAAATTGCAAGTAGATAAATAGGTACTGCTTCGGTGGGAAGGTAACAGCGTTCCGCGCGCCTTGGTGTTTAGTCATGCCGGCCACATGACCACGGAAACATCTTCGGACAGCGCTGGCTCTTCGGCTTTGAAACGGAGATGAGCACCGTAACCCTAGAGTCGGATTCGACTGGCTTTCGAGCAAGGGAACCTTGCCTGGTTTTATTTTTCTAGGAAATTCAGTATAAATTACAAATCTTGGCTCTTGTAAGTAGGCTTGGAAACTTGGGCCTCAGTGACTATCACAACTATAACATAAATAGTAACTGACTGAAAATACAAGGAAAGAGGAAGGAATGTTCCCTTTTGGCTGGGAACATTCCATTTCTGTCGGGAAACAGTAACAGAGACAAGATGATTATCAAACAACTGCATTTGTTGTGTGAAATACAGCTAACACGGACAACAAGCTTCAGCAAGGTTCAAGCTACCGATCATGTTGTTGTTGTTTTTAAATCCTGCTCTTCTTCCAAAAAGATTAGGACAGAAATTTGGTTCTTCTGTCAACATTTTTATCCTCGCAACAACCCTGTGGGGTGGGATAGGTTAGACTCTGAGACACTGGCTGGCTCAACAGGGCCATAGCTAGCCAGGGGTGAGGGCAGTTTCCCCCTCCCAAATCTGCAGTGCCCCCATCTCCTGGTCCCCCTGGCCCCCTCCCCTGCTGCCCACCAGCCTGAATTATCTGGGGTGATGGGGGGGATGCAGCGCTGGCCAGGCACATGCTTCCTTATCAGGAAGCACATGTCTGCACAGCCAGCTCAGCCCCAGCTCGCGCAAAGGGCTGGCCAGCAGAGTGAGCGGCAAGCTGGCTGGTCAGTGGGGAAGGAGTATGTGCCCGGCACTGGCTGTCTTTCTCCTTCTGCTGCTGGCCAGGGACAAGTGGGATGGAGGCTGACCCATTGCAGTGGGGTGCTCTGAGACCCCAGAGGTGGAGGAGAACAAAAAACGCTTGGTTTTAATCATCCGTGTAAGAGCCGATTTCTTCTCCTCCCTCTCACCCTACTCAGGGGGAAGCTGCAAAGCCCAGCACCTTTGCCTGCAAAGAAGCCCCAGTGCTCACCTCTGGGCTTCCTTCTGAGTCAGTATGCATGGGATCAGGTCTCTGGACCGCAGCAGGACCGGCGGTCTAAACGTGGGCCTGATTTCCCCCCATCGAACCTCCCTGGCAATCTCAGGCTCTGAGGCACACAGCGATAAGCAGGCGTCGTCTGTCTTGCGTGATGACCATCCACTGCATTATCGTTGCTTTGTTCCGACAATTACAATCAAGAGAAACCTTTATTTACTGTTAAACATTCACTTAAAGCTGGATGTTAATGACGCCTCAGAATTCACCAACGAGACTTTTCCAGCAGTTTTCCTAAGGCGGGCTCATCTGCTTCCAAAAAAGCTGGTCAGGTTTGGAGAAGCAGGCAAAAAGAAGGGGGTTTAACCCCCCCCCCCCCCAAATCATTAATGCTTTTCTGCAGGAGTAGGGTCCCCATCCCAGTACGCAGGTGCATTCTTCTCCTTAGCCACTATCTTCATTGTTCTATTTTTAAACTTTGGGGAGGCTTTACTTTTAGAAGAAATTAGGTAAGGTTTGTAGTTAAGAGAAACTTTCTTAATTTTACTTTACCCAATTTCTCCCAGAAATCCAGTCTGTTTCTTTTCCACTTTTTTTTAGGAATTTGGAATCAGTTTGTAGTGAGTTCTGTTTTTATCTAAGAGAAACTCAAAAAGAGGAGGGGCAGAAAGGGGCAAAATTTCAGAATTTCACTGTGTAGAGATACTCAGAGGCAAGCACTGTCTTCCCAAACTTTCCTGTCCTCTTGCTAGAATATCACCCTGTGGTGCATAACATCAAACAGCTGCAAGGACCAAAGTTACAAAAGGGTGCATTTGCTTTTTGGGCATGCACAATAGCTGCAGAATTTTCTTCTGTATCTCCGCCGTACTATGCAGTGAAGAATCACTAATTCCATGGCCTTCCAGCCATCTCCCTTGTTTTGATCGTCTTCCTTTTCTTTATCACCTAGTTAAAGTATGCCTTTAACAATTTGCATTTCTGAACATGCCTTTTGAACAGTACTCTTGGCATTTCCGAAGCATCCTGTTGAATGGCTACCATATGTAGGTGGTGCAGGATGGGAAAACGAACTTGCTGATGTTGACGCACCTTGGAAATCATACCCCAAAAAAGCCAGTTATTGAGATAATGTAT
>NW_015173158.1:75419-90132 GCF_001447785.1 Gekko japonicus
TTGACCTTCAGTCTAGCTTAGACAAAGAGAGGCACCCTATCCATTAAGATAACACATACACACATTTGGTTCTAAGCATAACGAGAGAATCATAATACCCACCATTGTCCAGGCATGCTGAGTCACCTCTTCTCCAACATTACTAGAATTCTTGTGCTCCTCTTCTACCTTAACAATGAGTGCCAGACAGTTATTGATGCCCCTTCTCTCAACAACAGCTTCCTTCTCTGTCTACTGGTTAGCAAGTGCTTTGTTCAGTCTCACCTCCATATTCTGCTTGTCCCATGACAGCCCCAGTTCCAAGATCCACAAAAACTGGTGCATGAGCTATGATCATGCTGTTACAGGGGGTGGAGAGAAGCGGGGCTATTTTGGGGCAGGAACGCACAGGAACGGAGTTCCGGCTGGCTCCCAAGTTGGCTACACCCAGAAGGAACTCATTTGCATAATAGGCCACACCCAACAGCAGGAACTCATTAGGATTGGCTACATTAGGGGTGTGTGGCCTAACATGCAAAGGAGTTCCTGCAACAAAAAAAGCCCTGGGTTTTGACAACAAACAAGGTAAACAGAATAGGAAGCAAAAGGTGGGTGTGGCTGGATGACCACACTTCTGGTAACATGGGGGTGCGGCCTAATATGCTAATGAGTGGTGCAGTCAGGGTGTGTGGCCTAATATGCTAATGAGTTTCTGCTGCTGAGTGTGACCTATAATGCTAATGAGTTCCTGCTGGACTTTTTCTACAAAAAAAGCCCTGGAGAGAAGGGTGCTGAAATCCATCACCACACTTCCCAAACTTGTGATGTAGCTATCAAAAGGGATGGCATGGGTCATTCGTTCAGCAGTGAAGCCCTTGTGTACTTCTGGGCCCAGTTTCTATCCCACATACCTTTAGCATGTGCTCGCCTGATCCAGAAGGAAATGCACAAGTGGTTGCCAGGTTATACAGACATATTAGCCATGCTGGATTGGGGCAACTATCTTTCCTTCTCTAGGCTGTTCTCATGCTGTCTCCTTTCTGCTTACTAGAATGTCATTTACCTGCTTCTGGTGTGAAGGATCAGTCCTGTACTCTGTATGCCAGCCCAGGCAGGTCTTCCCTGCAGACAACAAGGCTTGGGCACATCAGCAGGCACACACCTAGTAGACCAGTCAGCTTCAGCCTAAATAAGCTGGGAAGGAATCAGGCTCAGCTGCCCTGCTGGCAGGTGTTGAGCTCCTGCAGCTGCACTGTGCTTTGGCCAGGATCCTGCGAAGAATTGTTGTTCTTACTGCCCAGCTCTGGGATGGGGTGACAGGCAGCCACTTCCCCTCCAGTTTGGTGTAATGGTTAAGAGCGTGGGCTCTCATCTGGGAGAACCTGGTTTGATTCCCCACTCCTCCACATGCAGCTGCTGGCGTGACCTTGGGTCAGTCACAAGTTCTCCCAGAGCTGTTCTCTCAAGGGCAGTCCTCGAAAGAGCTCTCAGCCCCACCTACCTCACAGGGTGTCTGTTGTGGGGAGGGGAAGGGAAAAGGAGTTTGTAAGCTGCTCTGAGACTCCCAAGTGAAGAGTGGGGTATAACACCAATCTCCTCCTCCTCCTTGTCCTGGGCCCTCTGCCTCCACTGTTCCTGCAGAGCAAGAGTGTCCCCTGGGCGGCTAAGGGCTGGAGTTTGTATCCTGCCTGACAGAGGCCTGGTGGTTGATTTAGGGGCTGGTGGCAAGGTCTCCCTTGCAGGCTGGGGGGGGGGGCGCTCTGGCTCTGCTGGAACATTGGCAGCAGGCACCTCTGCAGTGTTGGTCCCTCTGGTCCTCCTCAAACTCTTCTCTTGAGGTCTAGAAGAAGAAGAGATTGGATTTATACCCCGCCCTTCACTTGGAGTCTCAGAGCGGCTTACAAACTCCTTTCCCTTCCCCTCCCCACAACAGACACCCTGTGAGGTAGGTGGGGCTGAGAGAACTCTGACACAAACTGCTCTTTTTCAAGGACAGCTGTGCCAGAGCTTGTGACTGACCCAAGGTCACATCAGCAGCTGCAAGTGGAGGAGTGGGGAATCAAACCCGGTTCTCCCAGATTAGAGTCCGTGCACTTAACCACTACACCAAACTGGCTCTCCACACCAAACTGGCTCTCGCAGTTGGAGTCACTGGGCTGAGCAGAGGAGGTCATGACAGGTTCCCACCGATCCTCCCTGGTCAAATGAGCAGCAGAGGGAAATGGGGAGGGGGAGACAGTGACGTGTGATGCTTCAACATCATTTCTGGCTGTCAGGATCAGTGTTCCCTCTAAGCTGAGTCAGCGTGAGCCAGCTCACAGTTTCTTAGCCTCTGGCTCACACGTTTTTGTCTTTGCTCAGGCAGGATGGCTCCAGAGCAAACTAATTCATGCAGCAGCCAGATCGCTGGCTCACAACTTTAGTGCCAGTAGCTCACAAAGTAGAATTCTTGCTCACAAGACTCCACAGCTTAGAGGGAACATTGGTCAGGATGGAAGTGATGGCATTATGTTGTGGTGATGCTCTAGGAATCTAGGGGGCAGGGGGGGCAGCCTTGCCACAGCCTCGGGTTTATGGTGGCTTGTTTGGTTCAGGACGACATAAGCACACAACCTCGAGAATTAATGGGGGGGGGGACAAAGGGAAAAACCAAGCTTTTAAAACTTCTGGAAACAGTGTGGGAAGACATCAAGGACTTGTGAAAACATTTCTCACAGGTGTCACAAGCCAGACAGACCTTCTTTACACCTAAAAGCTTGTGGCAATTGTGACATTCGGGCTGGAAATTGCTGTTTGCCAACTCTTCTGACTAGAGGAGTTATTGAAGAGCAGTTCCCAGATAACGAGCCGTCTGGGGCAATGTTGTTGGGTTATCCTGGTCACCATTACTCAGTCCTCCTGGGAGAACAACAACAAAGGCCCAGATCAGCAGCCAGCAAATAGCTGGTGTGATGGAGATCAAGAATGACTGCATTTAGGACAAATGATACTCTCCTTAAATTCTGGCTGTGAGTAGTACCACAAATATCACTTCATGTTTCAACTAATGTCCCTTCCGAAGAGAGTGTAAAATAATTTCTTTTGACGTTTAATTTACGATAGGCTGTTTTCTTTTGTCCTAAAAAAAAGGAATGCTAACCTAATTGTGCAGCTATGTAAGGGATCAATATTTAATGGCTGGTACTCATTATTTATAGCTTTGTGAAATAGTCCTTTTCGGAGGGCAAACTGCACTCAGGAGAATCCCCCTAGCATAAAATAATGAATCATTTGTTATATGAAATCTTTGATTCAGAGGGTAATATTAATAGCATGTTGCTTGAGTTACCTTGTCTGACCTCTGCTTCGGAATAACCCTAAATGTAGATTTCATTGATGGGAATTTTATTTGCTATTTTTAAACAGGATCAATTTTAATTGTAGGAAAGGATGTCAGACTGAGGAGATACATAAAAGTTTTACTGTTGTCATTGCGTATCTTTCTGCAGTTTGTTGCATAGGTTTTAAGATCACTATTACGAATGTGACACGTTAATAGAGATCGCTGTCATGCACAAGTCATTGAGATCAGTTGCAGATCGAAATCTAAAACACCTTTAGCAGAACTGAAATGGGGATCCCCTTTTTACAAAACATCCTTCCCCATGTGAATAGGAAGCCCCTGCTGGTAATCTTTCGTGTTTCCCTCCCTTAAAGCAGCACTGAAATTAAAACCTGCCTCCTGCTTTTGGCAATAACCCCATTAAAGGAGGAGATCCTCAGTACAGTGTTCCATGTGATGTTCTCTACCTCTTCGCAAGCAAGGGGGAGGTTCATGCTGGGGCAATGTAGTTCAAAGTTTTATATTTGCTGTTTCAATTTTCTACATATTTCACTGGAATTTGCAACATAGTACAAAACGAGTGATCACAAAGAAGATGTCCCGACTGTCCTAACATCTCACTGTCCTGATCTGGGTGGCTCATACTAGCTTGATCTTGTTAGATCTCGGAAGCCAAGCGGGGTTAGCCCTGGTTAATACTTGGATGGGAGACCACCAAGGAAGTCCATGGTTGTGACTAAGAGGAAGGCCGAGGCAAACTACCTCTGTTAGTCTCTTGCCTTGAAAACCCTGCAGTAAATAGAGATGGGCACAAACTGGCTTGCAAACAAAAATGTTGGCCAGTTCATGGTTTTCAAACTGAAGTTCACGGCAGGTCAACCGTCACAAACTTTCTACAAACTTTCAAGCAGTTCATGAATGGATACATTTCCAAACAGCCCTCAGTCAAAACAACGGGAGAGATTGTAGAGGAACGGGTGGCAGGGGTAAGGTTCCCTATGCGTTTGGTGTCTGTAGCTTGCACTTTTGAACCTGTGCCTGACATTTCCCCCAAAAGCACTTCCCTAGGGACATCTTCATTTGGGGGGCCATACCTCAGAGCCCCTAAATTCAATCTGCACTTAACTTGGCAGGCATGTAGAGGAGCATCAGAGGGAGGTCCCCTACAGGTTTGATGTATCTAGCTTGCACAGAGTCCATTCTGTATACTCTTGAAGCTGCAACTGTCATTTCCTCAGAAAGCACTTTCCTGGAGATACCTTGGGGGGGCATAACTTGGACCCCGTAAATCCAATCCTCACCAAACGGGGAGAGCAGATAGAGACATATCCGCTGAAGATCTTTTGCAAGTTTGGCGTCTCTAGGACACTGGGGGCCCTTCTACTGTGTCATGAACCGAACTGGTTTGTTTGGCATCTAAAAGTTCATGATGAACCAGGCACGCCATGAACCAAATCACATTTTCTCAGTTTGTGCCCATCCCTAAATGTAAGTCAGCTGTGACTTGAAGGGACTTTCCACCACCACCAGCAACTGACTATTTGTGGCTGAAAGCCCACTTCTTTCAACCCATTATATTTGAAGAAACTTATGCATTCTCTAAACTGCACAAGAAGGAGAGATTCAGGACAAATAAAAGAAAATATTTCCTCACACAATGTGCAGTTCTCTTGTTAGATTAAGAGGCCTGTACACAACCACGTTCTGAAGATTAAGGTAGCTTCAGTTTTCTCAAGAGGAGGTACTGATTTTCACTGAGTCCCCTTAAAGTCCGTCCACCCCGACTCCTAGGAACAAAAGTGTCGGGAGGGTGCTCTGGGCTGGAGGGAGGCAATAGAGGAGGTATTGCTACCCTCTCTTAAGAACACTGAGAGCACTTCAGTTTCTTAACTGTGTGGTTGGATCACATCACGCATTGTGTTGTCTTAAAGATTACTAGAAAGTAGGACAAAGAGATAGGAAACGGTTGCAGCTCTGTGTCTTTTGTGGTCTCTAGGTCTGCCCTTATTATCTGATGGGAAATGTGAGGTATATAAATGCTGTTCAGAATTACCATAACTCAGCCAACCTCAGTGAGGAGAAATGGAATGGACAAGGCCATTTTTCTCATGTCAAGAGTGTGAGGTATAACTGCTTTATCGTAAAACATCCACTTTGTCAAATGATAAACTATGGAATGTCAGTAAGGCATGTAACAGTTTGTGTTAGAAAAGGCAAGATGAAAAGATATGAAGGAGAAAAAGTATTTCTGTGTTATTGTGTCCTAGAGGAATAATTTTTTTCCCTTTCATGAAATACATACATATTACAAGCAGTGTTCCCTCTAAGCTGAGTTAGTGTGAGCTAGCTCACAGTTTTTTAGCCTCTGGATTCGCTTCTGGAAATGCTATGGGTTGAAATAGCGGGCCCAAAAGGAAGCTTAACACTGGGAGTTTGTTATCGCCCACCAGACCAAAAGATAGGGGATAAAATTATATCGCCCACCAGACCAAAAGATAGGGGAGAATTATAAAATGATTATAAAATGATGAATGAATTAAAGATAGTGGCTAGACGAAATAACTGTGTTGTAATAGGGGATTTTAACTACCCACACAATGATTGGGTAGTGTTCAATGTGTTCAAGTCAGGAAAAAGAGGTTGAGTTTCTAGACACTCTCAATGACTGTGCTATGGAACAGATGGTTACAGAACCTACCAGGGGAGAGGCGATCCTGGATTCAGTCCTAAGTAACGCCCAAGACCTGGTGAGAGATGTAAAAGTGATTGCACCGCTTGGGAACAGTCATCATAATGCTATTGAGTTCAACATTTGTATCTACTCAAGGTAAGAGTGAATATGGTGCCAATACCCTGGAAAGAAGGAGAGCAGTTAAAATGATCTACCCACAGAAGCTCATGGATCCTTCTGGGTTCCAAAATAATCTGGGAAATTTTAGGTTTTCAAACACATGCTCTGCTGAGGCTGCAGTGGAAGTCTAGAACATGAAGCCCCTGAAAGCCGTTGACAAGATCTCTCCCACCCTTGGGTCCTCATTGACTTCTCCTATCCTTGGGGTAGAAGCCTATGGATTACTGGAGAGTTTGGTGACCTAAAGAGGGGCAGAAGATGCCGAGAAGGATGCTGGAGGAAAACTCAGACAGAATCCAACGAAAGAAGCTATAGAGACAATTAGAAGATCTATGAAGAGGCAGTTATAATGGTAAAAAAAATGTATTTCTCTGCATACATTGCATCAACTCCCTCACAACCATCCCAGTTGTGTAAGGTATCTTGATAGCTGTTGACTCCTAAACCCGAGCCTTTATTGTTTCAAGAGCAGCTAGTTAGTTGTAATACCATTGCAAAGTTTTTTTGCTAATAAAATAACATGAATGTGATGTGATCTGGAAGCCGTCTGTAATATAAGCCAGGCTGAAGAAATGCACATTTTTTCGTCTGGTCAGCTTATGGACCATTTTGACCCAAGTCTGAGTCCAGTGGCACCTTTAAGACCAACAAAGTTTAATTCTGGGTATAAGATTTCATGTGCATGTGCACATGATGAAGTGTGCTTATACCCAGGTGCCACTGGACTCAAACTTTGCTCTGTTGCTTCAGACCAACATGGCTACCCACCTGAATCCATTTTGACCCAGTTACTGTGATGGATGTTGACGGGATCCTAGGATTTATGAAGGCCACCACTTGTGCACTGGATCTTTTCCTATCCTGGCTGCTAAAATCATGTGAGAACCACATTAATGTGCCCTTGATGTCCATCATAAATCAATCACTAACTGAGGGTGCCTTCCCTTGCCCACTCAAAGAGGCAATTATCTGTCTACTACTTGAAGAACCATCCCTACAGAAAAATGATCTGGCCCATTATCACCCAGTCTCTAGTATGCCTTCCCTGGGAAAGTGATTGAGAGAGCAGGAGCAGACCAGTTCCTGGTCTTCTTGAATAACTCATGTGCCCTAGACCCTTTTCGGTCTGCTTTCGGGCCAGGCTGTGGCGTGGAGATAGGGTTCCCAAGTACTTACCGCGATCCAGCGGGGGAAACATGTTCCCCGGCTGGACCATTCCTCCCTGTAACACAGCATGCCGTCGCCAGGAAGTGACACTGGGCGACGCTCTGGCAATGGGGCTGAAAACTCGATGGTACCATCGAGTTTCCAGCCCCATTGCCAGAGTGTCGCCCAGCGTCACTTCCTGGCGACGGCATGGTGCGGCGCGTCTGTTGTCCCCGCGGGAATGATCCTGCGAAGACGTCTGTGTCCCCTGCCGAATCATGGTAACTACTTGGGAAGCCTGCGTGGAGATGGCCCCGGTGGCTTCACTTGATGACCTCCGTTTGAATATAGACAAAAGGCCATACTTCTTTGTTGCTCCTTTGATACAGTAGATTGTGCTATCATGTTAAGGCATTTGTAGAAAGAAATAGGTATCAGGTGATGCGTCTTGGACGGGTTGAAATCATCGATTGCTATTTATGTTATATGTTTATATGTCTATATAGGTTTTAATTGTAATGTTATTGAAATGTTGCGTAAGCCGCCCTGAGCCTGCCTTCGCGGGGAGGGCGGGGTATAAATTGAACCAATCAGTAAAATAAATAAGATTCCTCACAGATCACACTCAAAAGGGCTGCCTTTGGAGATCAGCTACATTCAGTGTGGGAGCTGTGTTCTGGTGCTCCACGAGGTAAAGCTTTTAGAAGAAATTATTCGTAGGTTTGGAATTGGATGTCATCGATGTGCCAGTGACACCCAGCTTCCTTATTGCTCTGTCCTCATCTCTGGGTGATGCAGTTGAGGTCCCGAGCAAATGTGTTATGACTGTGGTTAAATGACCGAAAGTGAGCAAACTGGAACCAGACAAAACGAAATGATGGTGGCTGGAAAGGTGGAGATCCTGAAGGATCTTGTGCTGCCCACTTTTGATGGGGCTCAGTTGTCCCTTGCTGACTTGGTTAAGAGCCTCGCGGTTATACTGGATACAGCATTGCTCTTGGAGAAACAAGTTGATGCAGCTGCAAAAAAACATATCTTGAGTTTAAATTATTATGCTTTCAGTTCTGGTTTCAGACACCCCCCTCCCCCCAAGATTTCAGTAATCCAAACCTTATGGCTTTGTTTATCGGATGTCCCATCCTGTTGATTGTATTTAACTTAAAGTGTGTAACGTGCCTTAAGTCTCAGTGAGAAAGGCAGACTATAAATGCCACAAATAAGTAAATGAATGTTTATTTTTTACTTTGCATAAGAGTATACCTATAAAAAAGAATGTGGCCAAGATTTTTTTTTTGCTGTCAATTCACAGCTGACATAGGGTGACCCCATAGGGTTTTCAAGGCAAGAGGTGTTTGGCATTGCCTATTTTTGTGACATGGTCCTGGTATTCCTTGGTGGTCTGCCATCCAAATACTAAGCCCAGGGCCAACCTTGCTTAGCTTCCAAGATCTAACTAGATCAGGCTATCCTGGGCTATCCAGGTCAGAGCTGGGTCAAGATAATGGGTTACTTTTCACATAGCATCTCATCTCCCCAGTTACGCAAGCTTTGCTTGTTTGTAAAATACCTAGAAGGTATTAAGAATCTAATAGCTGAGATGGAGCTGTTTGGCCACAGGGTGGCACCCTTGCTCCACGTTAAGGCTCATAGGCGCTGTATAACATTTCTGTACAGTTCAAAACAATCCAATGCTGGTGTAAATTGAGACCATAATAATGTGTGCACATATGCACATTCTGATATTTGACAGTAACACAGCCTCCCCCCTCCCTCTTCCACATACTCAAAAAGAAACTGAGAGAGCTTTGAAGAAATACATTCCATGCTTTAGGGGTCAGTGTAATGAGATTGCAAGGATGGTTTCTCCATGAGTCATCGAAGTCAGCTTATGGATGGTGAAAATGGTACCAGCTGGGAGTTTGGTATGGCACGTATACTGCTGGAGCACTCTTCTAGGCACTAATTTGAGCAGAGTTTAGCCCCAGGATTTGCTAGTAATCCCTGGGCTCAGCTCTGGGGTAAGTGGAGTAATGATAAACAGGAAAGCACCTAGAGGATGTGCAGATTAATGTAGCCTCTCCATTAAGAACATAAGAGAAGCCAATGTTGGATCAGGCCAATGGCCCATCTAGTCCAACACTCTGTCACACAGTGGCCAAAAATACCAGGTGCCATCAGGAGGTCCATTGTGTAACCAGAACCAACCTATGCCTGTAGGTGCAGAAAGTCCCAAGGCAAAGGGGAGCACCTTTCCTATGAGGAAAGGCTGAAGAGTCTGGAACTTTTCGTTTTAGAAAAGAGACGACTAAGTAGGGGGCACGATCGAGGTTTATAAAATTTTGCATGGGGTGGAGACAGAGAACTTTTTCTTCCTCTCCCCAAATCCCAGAAGACATCCAATGAAGTTGATGCACTGTTGATTTGGGATGGACAAATGGGAGTATTTCTTTATACAATGAGGGATTAAAATTTGAAATTTGCTTCCAGAGGCTGTAGTGATGGCTACAGGCATAGACGGAAGATTCATGGAGGATAAGTCTGTCAGTGGCTACTAGCCATAATGACTAAAGGCAGGGGTCGTTTCGTAGAAAAAGAGCTAGGGGGACTCATTAGCATAACTCATTAGCATATGCCACACCCGTCATAAGGCCCCACCCCCTGACATCACCAGAAGTGTGTCATAAGGCCACACACCCCGCCCCCAACGGTCCTGGCTGCTGGCGGCCTTGCAGCTCCACTGCCGAGCCCCATGAGGGGCCCGGCGGTGGACCTGCAAGGCCAGCAGGAGTGCAAGGAAGCCCCGCGAAGGCCCTCCCTGGCCCCAGGCAGGCAGAGGTGGGGAGAGGCAGGGAGGAAGCAACTTACCCTCCCTCTTCTCCTGCCTCCTCCTGGCTGAATGAGGGCCGGAAGTGGGGTGGCCGGAAGCGGGGGGCGGGGCTTCGTCATGTGCCCAGCCCCCCCGTACCTCACCCGGGGGAACTGTGATCCCCCGCGATCCCCCCCGAAATGACCTCTGACTAAAGGGAACCTCCACCTTCAGAGGCAATAAACCTCTGAACACCAGTGGAAGGCCTTAGCCTCGAGGCCCTGTTATTGGACCTCCAGAGGAACTGGTTGGCCATTCTGTGAGACTGGACGCTGGACTGGATGGACTCCATGTAGACTTATTCCTTGGCACACTTTGTTTTTAGAAATCAAGCCCTGCATTATCTTCTCAGATAATATTTACCGGGATTCCACCAGGATTGTTTTTAGCTAGGAGTGAAACCAGTAGTTCCCAAATGATGGGCCAGGGCACACCAAGAGGACTGCTACTGCAGCGTGAGGAATAGCTTAGTTAACTCACTGGACTCTCCTGTGAGCCCAAAGTACCTTCACAAAAAAGGTCTGCTGGCTGCTGTTGGTGCTCTGGCTACGCTTTCTGTCAGCCTCCCATCAAGATGTGAGTTTGTGTAATTGTGCTGCATCTGTGCATCAGATGTTTTTGAAACGTTCGCTCCACAATGCAGAAACGGAGCAAACTTCTGCGGCCTTGGAGGAGACCCGCCGTTGAACAGCCAGTCATACAGAAATACAGGCAGTGGTTTACTCTGAGAAGAGGATCTTTATCTTTCGCACTGTAAATCTTTCCAGATGCAAGCATGCTTCCATTTGTAATTCTGGGGGGGGGAATGCCTCAGATATCAGAAGTTTGAGGAACTCTGCTAAACGGACAGAATGTACTTCAAAAGGTTTTTCTCCTGTCATTGATTTCAACAAGTTCCTTTGCAAGTGAAGATTCTTCCTTGGTTCGTTTTTTAGATTATACAGATTGAAACCCACAAGTCTCGAAGATATATAAGTTCCATATTCCACACCTGATAATAAAATTGGTGATTCTCCCCCTTCATCTTCATACACACACTCAGGGCTAGAAAAGAAAAATGGGGAGGTTACAGCTCTGTCCGAGATAATATGGAAAAAGTACGGCCACTGGAGTGCTTCTTATGGTCATCAGACTTTCTTTGACCAGGGATCAGCAGGAGTGCATTTCAACAACCAGTGTTTTGTAGTGTTAATTCTTTTCTTTTTTTGGTGCAGTGCTATTCTTTTACGGCTTGCAGCTTGTGAACACCTTTAGTAATGGAAACTGCGTAAGAGGCAGAATGTTAGTCTGAAGATTATATCCATGGAAACAGAACAGTACCCTTTAAGCCTGCTCCAGTGAGCTACTTTTAAAAGTGGCGTCATGGCATGGATGCTGTGGTGCCCTTCTGCACTGGCAGAAGGAGTTTTTTTCTTTTCTTTTGTATTTTTCATATGTGCATGTGTGAGTGTGTGTGTGTGCACCTGGAAGTCGTGGCGTCCCCTGCTGATTGACCCCTACTGGGGGCCTGGAGGATATTCAGAGAGGTGGCTGAGTAAAGCCTGCCCCCACCTCATGACTGTTGGTATTTCAAGGTCTTCCGTCCAAGTACTTGCCAGGGTCAGCCCTGCTTAGTTTCCGAGATCTGAGGAGATTGGGCTTGCCTGGGCTATCCAGGTCAGGGCTGGAGTTTTTTTCACGTAGGCTGTGGTCACACATGCTAAATAATCCACTTTCAGTGCACTTTCCAACTGGATTTTGCCAGTTCACACAGTAAAATCCAGTTGGAAAATGCACTGAAAGTGGATTATTTAGTGTGTGTGACTGCAACCGTAGCAATGTTCCCTCTAAGCTGTGGGGTCTTGTGAGCAAACATTCTACTTTGTGAGCTCCTGGCATTAAAGTTGTGAGCGAGCGATTTGGCTACTGAATAGATTAGTTTGTCCTGGAGCCCTCCTTCCTGAGCCGAGGTAAAAAAGTGTGAGCCGGAGGCTAAAAAACTGTGAGCTGGCTCACACTAACTCAGCTTAGAGGGAACAGTGAGCCGTAGTGCTGTTAGGCTGTTGTGCAAAGAAAGCCAGACGGTGTCCTAAGCCATCGTCCACTTGCACAGGGTATTGCACTTGCAATGTTGCACCTGCATATTTGTGGGGAACTGATTTCTGAAGTGCCACAGAGGCCTAATTAGGCTTAGGACTACAGCGTAGGGCAGTAGCGTTTCATCATTTTGAAAGCAGCCTCGTGACAGAGATTGCGATTGCACTAACTCCATACAATCTGGATCTCAACCTCGTGCACGAGTCTCCCGGTGACAGGACACCAATCTGATGATGCAACACTACTGAGTTGACACAGGGGAGGGGCTGTGGTTCAGAGGCAGAGCATTTGCCTGGCATGGAGAAGGTTCCAGGTTCAATCCCCGACATCTCCAGTTAAAAGACTCAGCAGTAGGTGATGTGAAAGACCTTGGCTTGAGGCCCTGGAGAGCTGCTGCCAGTCTGGGTAGACAATACTGACTTTGATGGACCCAGGGTCTGATTCAGTATAAGGCAGCTTCATGTGTTCATTCTGCTGGTGTATAAGAGGATCCATGTGGTTACCTTAATTATGCCCACGTAAAAACTACAAACATAGTTGAGCTAGCTTTCCAGTTTGTTGTTCAGTCACACAGTCGAGTCCGACTCTTCGCGACCCCATGGACCAGATCCCGCCAGGCCCTCCTGTCTTCCGCCATCCTCTGAAGTTTGCTCAACTTCATGTTCGTTGCATCTATGACACTGTCTAACCATCTCATCCTTTGCCGTCCCCGTCTTCTTTGACCTTCAATCTTTCCCAGCATCAGGGTCTTCTCCAGGGAGTGCTCCCTTCTCATTTGGTGGCCAAAGTATTTGAGCTTCAGTTTCATTATCTGGCCTTCCAGGGAACAGTCAGGGTTGATTTCTTTGAGGATTGACTGATTTGATCTTCTTGCAGTCCAAGGGACTCTCAAGAGTCTTCTCCAGCATCATAGTTCAAAAGAATCTATTCTTCGGCGCTCGGCCTTCCTTATAGTCCAACTCTCACAGCCATACGTGACTACTGGGAATACCATTGCTTTGACCATAAGGACTTTTGTTGGCAGGGTCTGCTTTTCAGTACAGAAGCTCAAAGGGTCTGGTTGCAAGACTTTTGTAGATTTGTAAGGTTTAACTTGTTTCGGACTGGGATGCAAATATTAAAATGTGTATTTAAAACAGATCTCTTCTGCTTTCTATCCCACACTAGCAACATTCCCAGTAGCTATAGAAAAAGGGTTTTTGCTGCTTTCTCATGGGTGGCCCCTGCATAGCTGGAATAAAATTGAAGTGACCCAGTGATGGGAAAGTGATCCACTAATTTAGGGATCCCCACCTTTTTGAGCCTTTGGGGTTCTGACACATAGTGGTGGGCACCGCCAGAGAATAGCTGTCACAAAATGTCTGCCGCAGGAGGCAGAGCCCTCCACGCAATGGCTGCCACAGTTTACCTTCATCACACAGTGACGATCCTTCTGTTATGGTGGCAACTACTGCTGAGCCAATGTTCTTGCACAGAAAGTCTACACAGCCAATCAGATATCCAGTGGTCAATCAGAAGCCTTGCTGGGCAAAAGCCCCTCCTGGCTCCGCCCACTTTCTGAAAACGCTTGGTGGGCACCTGGAAAAGGGGTCAGTGGGTGCTGTGGTTGTCCTCAGGCACCACAGTGGGGACTCCTGCACTAATTACTTGGATCCCAGTCACTGAATGAGCACCCAGGAAGATTGGGGTGGGTGGGAACATCACACAGTCTCCACCCACCAGGTTGGGTCATTTCAGTGTATCAAGCTACATCAAAGCTTTCCACAGGGAAGCAATTCTCATGCTGCCAAATATATTGCATGAGTAGTGTGCTGGTTGTGCAAAGTGCTTTTTTGTTTGATCAGAATAATCTCTTTTGTGAAAAAGCACCTGCTGACATCTACCCAGGTGCAAATTCACCCATTGGCCTTTTCCTACACGTCAAGGGGATGTGAGCTTGAGTGTACTGTACTGTCATCTTATGGAGCGGCGGTGGCTCAAGCGGTTAAGACGCTGAACTGCAGGCTGTGGAAGGTCAGTAGTTCAGCAGTTCGAGACTCGAGTGTGCCGCATGACGGAGTGAGCTCCCGTCTCTAGTTCTAGTTCCTGCCAACCTAGCAGTTCGAAAGCAAGAAATTGCAAGTAGATAAATAGGTACCACTTCAGTGGGAAGGGAACAGCGTTCCGTGCACCTTGGTGTTTAGTCATGCCGGCCACATGACCACGGAAAAGTCTTCGGACAGCGCTGGCTCTTCGGCTTGGAAATGGAGATGAGCACCACAACCCTAGAGTCGGATTCGACTGGCTTTCGAGCAAGCGAACCTTTACCTTTACCTTTTACTATCATCTTGCACCTGTGCCCATATCATGTGATATATGTAGGATTGCCAGATCCAGGTTAGGAAATTCCTGGAGATTCTGGGTGGAGTCTGGGGAGGGCAGGATTTGTGGAGGGGACGGGCCTCAGCCAGATATAATGCCAAAGGAACCCCCC
>NW_015173158.1:91011-99714 GCF_001447785.1 Gekko japonicus
TTTAAGGCCAAGGTTTATTCAGGTACAAGCTCTCCCTCTTCTGTGAGGGCAGATCTGCACATTTCCCTCCCCCCCAATAGCTAGCAATCCAAAACAGTCCAGTGGAGCCTGAGTGGTGGGTGTTGTTTTCTGACACACTTCCGGTGATGTCAAGGGGTGTGGCATATGCAAATAAGTTATGCTAATGAGTTATGCTAATGAGCTCCTTCACTTCTTTTTCTACGAAATGACCCCTGGTGCTTCTGATGTATTTTTGTACAGATATTCTTTTAATATTTGTAAATACATAGGCTTGGATTCCTTGGAAGATTTCTGTGGGTGGAAGGGGAGTGATTTTTGCCAGTTCCCCTCCTCCTCCTGCTGACCTGTCCTAGAATCATAGAATCACGGAGTTAGAAGGGGTCATCAGAGGCCATCTACTCCAACCCCCTGCTCCATGCAGGATCAACCTAGAGCATCCCTGGCAAGTGTTTGTCCAGACGCTGCTTAAAGGTAGAATCAAAGACCTGTGATGAAGTACAGATTTCTATTTACTACTGTAAAGTAAAGGTAAAGGTTCCCTTGCTTAAAAGCCAGTCGAATCCTACTCTAGGGTTGCGGTGCTCATCTCCGTTTCAAAGCTGAAGAGCCAGCGCTGTTCGAAGACGTTTCCGTGGTCATGTGGCCGGCATGACTAAACACCAAGGCGCACGGAACGCTGTTCCCTTCCCACCGAAGTGGTACCTATTTATCTACTTGCAATTTCTTGCTTTCGAACTGCTAGGTTGGCAGGTGCTGGAACTAGAGTCGGGAGCTCACTCTGTCTTGCGGCACCCAGGTCTCAAACTGCTGAACTACTGACCTTCCACAGCCTGCAGTTCAGCATCTTAACTACTTGAGCCACCGCAGCTCCATTTACTACTGTAGCTGCCGTTTCAAAAGAGCGAATGGATGATAGATACATTACAGGCTACCTCTTTGATGGCTGTATTAGTAACTGATCTACATGTATTTCCATTAGCTACAAATCTGACCACCCTAAAAGCAGATGTAGGATTTTAAAACATTTTTAAACATAGATGACATTCGAAACACACACTGGCTTGGATCCGCTGGAAATTTCTATAGACAGAAAGGATTTCAGTATGTGTACTGTGACTTTCTCATGTCCCCCTTCCCACTGTAGCCCAAAATGCACACACACACTGTAGCGCTTCATGGGTACGGAGGACCGGCTAGATATTAGGAAAAACTCTTTTACAGTAAGAGTTGTGCAACAGTGGAATCAGCTGCCTAGGGAGGTGGTGAGCTCCCCCTCACTGGCAGATTCTATGATTCTGATGCTTGTGTCAAAGTCCTGGCTCAATTATTCTTCTGTAACTCTAAGAAATGTGTAACCGAGTCAGCTACCTCCAAACCCCTTCCCCACTTTTATTGAGAAAGACAGTTTGAATCACATCCCTTTGGAAGAAGCCTCCTGGGGACAGGAGTCATACATTTCTCTTGTGTTTTGATCCTCTTATTTCTACAAGGCGCTCATAGTGCCTATATTAACTCAACAACTCTGAGAGAGAGCATGATTGACCCAAGGCCACCCAGTGGCTGAGGGAGGATTTGAACCTGGATCTTGGCCTCCCCGCTAGGGTAGCCAGAAAGAAAAGTTGGCTTGTCTGGCTGATTGCCTTTGTGCCTCTGGTGTCTTGTCTTTTTCCACCTATGTTCAGCCCCCCTGGAATGAGATGCCTCTACCCAAGTGAACTTGTTTTTCACACAGTACGCCCAAATGCACAGATTACCAGCATAAGTTTACCAGAGTACTTGCTTGCTTCTTTACAATTGGAACGTCAGGCATGCATTTCTTAAGATTACAGGAGGATGCCCAAAGAGGGCTGTAAAAGCGTAATCACTGCCCAGTTTATTCTGATTTAATTGTGAGCTTTAAGGATATCATAGGAAACAAAAAATAGGCCAGGTACGGGAAGAGCCCAGAGGCAGGTGGTTAAGGTGTCAAGTCCTGAGGATGTTCATGAGGAAGGAACTTCCCTTGAACTGAGCAGGTCTTCTTCCCAAATAAGCACAGTATGGACTCGACTGTAAAGACAGTGTTCTGTGGTATCGTGTGCGAGTGTTATATGTTATGTGCCTTTTACTCAGAGCCTTAAACGCAAGAGCAAAAAGTGATGTGTATAACAGAGGGCCTGCAGATTTGGATATCTCCTGACACCATCCTAGCAGGAGCAAGTCCCTCGCTTTGGTCCTGCCATCAGGCGGAGCCAAGCAGGCCGCCTCAGGCAGCCGATTTTGTGCACCATTAAACAGGAGCACGTTGTCAGCTATTTTAATTAATTATTATATTTCACTGCAGGGAAGGGGCACAATTTGCATTTTCTACCTCAGGCACCGAAAGCGTCCTGACATTTCCTCTTCCCAGATTTGCCCCGTCTCTGTAATCCAGTATAAAGCCCGAGCAGGACTCTTTAAACTGCATACAGAACTTTGGGATGCTATCCAGAACTGTACAATGGATCCCCATTATTAAGCACTGGGACAATGAGAGTCAACGCCACCCGAGAAGACAAGGCAATAATCAGCAGTGTTAATCCTGAGTGGAATATATAACTCCAACCAGGGAGAAGAGAGAAATCACTAGGTTTTCAGAGACAGGATATAAGGAAAAAGCCAGTGTGAGGCTATATGTAACCAAGAAAATGCCAGTGTGAGGCTATATATAACAATCTGGGGTAAGTTAAGCATAGTTTGATAAGAGAATATTTGTCTTAGTCTTTCTTCTTTCGATCCTTGGTATACAAACAACTTGAGCTGCTTGCACTTAAAAAAAAAAAGCTACGGACCCACAAAATCAGTTTTAAAAACGTATACCTGATATAGATACTCTGAGAAACCATACCTCACCTCAGAGCTGAGCCATGTAGAATCTACAGCTTTGGGACCCATTTTCTTTTGGTCATAAACTTGCACTCTGCAAATGCTCAGGGACCTGCCTAAATCTGCCCCGTGAACCTTCTAGAGCAGAAAAGGCTAGAATTCTGTAGCTGGTAAGAGAGGTATGGCCAGAACAGAGGTAGAAGAAAGTTTCATTTGTTGGAGTATTTTGCCTTTTTTCCTTCTTCTCCTCTCCCAACTGGAAAAAAAGAGGATAGACTTCCTGAGGCTGCAGATGGAGAAGCGAGACATCCTCGCCTTAAACTGTGAAATGAAAGGAGTATCTGGAATTTGCTGCAGTCCCTGGATTTGCCTTCTGCTGTTCCTGAGGGTCCCCTGTCCCCCATGAACAGCATTTTGGGGGAAATTAATGTGATGATGGGGGTGGGGGGAGGGAAGCAAAAAAGTTATGTTTCACTGATAGAAGGGCCTTGAGCAGAAAAGTTGGGCTGGATCCAACCCAGTATCTGTGTAGTAACTATTTTTCCCCCAATCAGTATCAATTTGTGGCCTTTTGTGGTCTACCCTTAGTCCACATTGAAGAGGGAAAATTAAGGGAGAGAGAAAAGTAACCTTCTCCTGGATATTTAAATATCAGTACAGGCTTGGCTCCTAAGGTTTGGGCCCCATGGTCAATGTAAACAGACATAAAAAAAACCCCATAGGTGGTCACAAAAACTATCTTAAAACGTTTCATTGTCTGGACGAACAAAAACTGTAGCTCTCCGCATGCCCCTGCTAGTGCAAGTGATGAAAGGTTTACTGAGGTAGAAGAGCAAGGCCGGGTAGCCTCACTGGGGATTGGTAACTTGAGGCCTTGATTAGCCAGATAAATTCCCCCATCCAGCTAAAATGGCCTGCGATAAAATGGCATGCAAAGGCCATTTTATCACAGCAGACGTAATGCGTAAGCTGTGCAATGCCAGTGTATAGCTCAACATTCCTTATTCATAGCAGTGATTATTGCTGTCCTACTGAGGAGGCGAGCAGAAGGCAGAACTCTGCCCCCTAAAAAAAACAACACCCCAAAAACATGTGACTCAAGAAGCCCCTCCTGTGTGCTTTCACCTGTGTTGTTTTAAAGATATTTGCTCTTTGACTCTGGTCATAAACTAATTTTTAACAAGTACCACGTTAGAACTGAGCAAATTGTGGATCTTCGTAGCTTTCATGCCGAAAGCAGTACTTTTCCTACTAAGGTATGAATAAGTGACAGAAGTGGATGGGATGAAGAAGTCATCTAGTCCCACCCAGTCCAGGTAGCCAGGACCAACCACACACACACCTTTCTCCTACAGATGAGGCTGTGCAGTCCTTGTGCCCCAGACAAAGAGCAGGTTTACAGGGATAGGTATCGGCAGAGCAAAGCCTTCCCATGCAAGGGGGCGGAAGGTAACACAGGACCAAGTTTAGTTGGCGTTAGGTCTAAATGCAGTTTCGTGTGTTGCTGTCCATGGTGGGGAAAGCGGATTAAAGACTCCTTGCTGATATCCTGATTTGTGCCTCTCCAGAGCCATGATTTTTAGGAGGAAGCCATGTCAGCTGTCATAATACCAGTATATGTTTATATGGTAGATCAGGGTTCCCCAGTGTGACACCCATGGGCACCACAGCGCATGCCTGTACTTCTCTTTGGCACCGCCAAGCTTTTCAGAAAGTGGGTAGAGCCATTGTAAGGCAGGGCCTGTCACTGACTGCCCTCAGTCAAATGAAAGGGTTCTCCATTGGTGGATGTGGAGGACCAGTAAGCACCTGGGCTTTCCTTACTCATTGTATGACTCCATTTTTCCTTTTTCCCAGGAGGTGTGAGGAGGGACGTATTCCATTCGGCTCCTCCTCCTGTGGCACCCATTTTGGGGTTGGCTCTACCTCCTTTGGCGGCCATTTTGGGTTGTCGCTTACTGCCCCCTCTCAAAACCCCAAAGGTGCTTGCAGTCCCCAAAATGTTAGGGACCCCTCGTGTAGATAGTTCTTTAGAGTGCTCCTGAAATCCTCCTCCAACATCTTACGAGGAGTGTTTTCCCACTCCTTTCCCCCTTACCTCTCTAAGCAGTAAAAAAGGATCTGGCATTCTTGCTTTGAACCTCAGCAGATGTTTTTGTTCGGCTATTAATAGGGGATATGTGAGTGCATGCTTGGGTGTGACAGGAGCAGGGTCAATTACCTTGCATACTGCTTCAAACACCCTGTAGCAATCCATGCAAAAAAATACCACGAAGAGCAGCCAAGGTCAGTCGTGTCTCCTGCTGGAAATGCGTGTGGCGCAATGGAAGCTGCATGAGGGCACTGTTAATTGATGTGCCCTGAATACATGTAATTTGCCGTTTCTGGCTCAGTCGTTCCTGAGCCAGAAACCGGAGTGCTTGTTTGGGCTCTGAGCTACACAGCAGGGTAAAAAGAGGCAGGGGAAGACGAGTGTTTTGGTGCAACGCTTCCATGACTGGAGGCGCTCTGCCTGCAAAGGGCAAGTCGAGAATGTTCTCCTTCAGAAGGGCTCTGCCTCCTCCTTTGTTTTCCAGTGCCGTAGTAATTAAATTTTGCTGTACAGTTGAGCAGAGCAGAAACCAAGATAATGGTGTGCAGAGAAAGCTGTTTGCTGTTAGTCGGTCATGAAGACGCCCGCTTCCAAACATGAAAGATTTTTTTTTGGGGGGGGGGAATGCAGGTAATGAGATAAATCTGAGAATTCTGGAAGGCATGGCTTCAGACCAAAAGCAAGGGGGTGGGAACACACATTTTAAGGGGGGGGGATTTCAGTTTGCCTTTGAAGTTTTCTCTAGCACATAAAACGTGTGGACGCACTGAATTCCTTTTCTTGCTTGACTGCCATTTGGCCTCTACAGGTCTCCCCCACTGTAACTCAGAACATGACACAAAACATGGTTATAAACATATAGTGAAGTGATAGGATCGACTGTTGCTTCCCCCCTCCCCTGTTTACGTGATTTGTACTTGGAAGTACCTTCAACCTGCACTGCTTCCACTCCCTAGTTTCTTTAAATAAAAGTAACCTTATTAAAGGAAGATTAACCTTCACAAAGCGCACCTTACATCTCACCGTGTCACTCATATCAGCTATTATTTTGTTATTCCTCCTACACTTCCGGAATGTTTCTTTTTAAACAAGCATTAAATGCGTTCATTGTAACCTATTCAGCTAGGTCTGCCAATGCATATTCCTCCACTCCGCCCCCCACCCCCGAAATTGTAAGACTGAAATCATGTGTTCATTGTAAAGCTCAGGGAAATGGAAATGTGATGGTAAATCATCCTTCCTGTATGGCCATAAATAAACGGTGCCAGCACACTGCCGTTGTGTTTTCACGCACACACTCCAACCATGAGAGTGGGGTTGAAGAGCACTTTAAATGACACTTGTAAAGCCCTACAGAGACGAAGCTTTCGTGCCCCTCCTTCCAAATCTGCACTCCAGCAAAGGCGATAGCTTGGGAGAGGGGTGCGTGTCCATGGCTGTCTGTGAAAATGTTCAGGATTTTCTTCTTAAAGTTATCTGAGCCTGCAGTGACAAGAGCAACATGCATGTATGGATTGTGGGAAGGGTTCGTGGTTCAGTGGAAGAGCCTCTGCTTGGCATACAGAAGGTCCCGGCATCTTCAGTGAAAAGGACTAGGTAGTAGGTGATGGGAAGGGCCTCCGCCTGAGACCCTGGAGAGCTGCTGCCAGTCTGAACAGACAATATTGACCTTGATGGACCGATGGTCTGATTCATTTTTGTAAGGTAGTTCCATGTGTGTTCAGATAATGTGTGAAAAGTGGCTTGGGACAATTAGGAATAAACAAAAAAAAAGTGAAGTAGAGATAGATGCTGGGGCAGATGTATCTTTAAATTACAAACTCGGTAAATTGCTGAGTTAGGCTGAGGTTTTTCTCCACATTGGCTTTAATACTAGAGCGCACTGTTTTGGGGCTTCCACATGATGTAATGCAATAAACACTCTGTTTCCAGGTCTTCCTGATCCTCGGTCCACTCTTTCACAACTATACAAACTTCAAACTAACTTTACTCTGATCAACATGTTAACATGTCATGTCGAGCAAATGATGCACATTTTCCTGCCCTACAAAAGTCCTGTCCTCATTGGCCTCACTCCCTGTGGTCAGCCCCTTGTAGATTCCCTTTTCCTCCTGCACCATTGGAGGGCTTTTAGGGGCTGTTTCTTTTTTTTAAAAAAATATGGTAATTGTTTGCCACTCTTCTATTTCCATTCCAGATTTTAATAGAACCACCATAGCACATGCACGAAGGGGAAACAAATCAATAAAAAGGCTTTGCGCTACCACAGCAGCTGTAACAACCAATCCCCAAGAGCCAGTGTAGAGTCACTGCAAAACATGTATGGAAGGGAAACGTTGGACAAAAGGGAGGAAAGTGCTCTGAAAACTCCCACAGATAGAAGTTCTGTTGCCAACACGGATGCTTTTGCGTTTTGCAGGGGCAATTAAAGCAGTGTGGAGAATCCTCACTGTGCAGAAACGGCTTTAGATGGAGAAGAGATTGGATCCAACAGTGCTCTTCCACTGACATAGCAGCATTTACGCTAGTGGAATGGCACTTACGTTGGCAGAAGGAGTGGGTACCCTAATTCTTCCTGAAATAAAGATCTGAAGTAAAGATCTAATTAATAATTCATACATCTAAATTAATTAATTAATAAAGTTTTCAGAAATTTTGAAGACGGGGAAAACAGCAAAAAAAACCCAAACACTTACTGTTTGATCAAACTTTATTTTACTGCTTTAATAACATAAAATGCATCATTTACAACTTAGCGTATAAAACTGTACTATTTGGCATATTTATGAAATTTAAAAGTATAAACGCCTTCAGTATCTTCAAGCAGAACTACAACTATACACAATACAGCACTGGAGAGAGAGAGGCAAACTGCCACACCCTGTACTACACAATTCGTAGCTTCATTTTAAAGGTCACCAGATTAAGGCATGCAGCTGTCCATAAGCAAAAACAAACAAACCCATAATGGTCCTGTCACAAGGTGGCAGCACCCTCTAAGTGCAGAAATGCTTCTTGGATTTAGTGTTGTATGATATCTACAGTACAGAAAGGAATTATCTATATACTATTTTCCACAGATAGGGCAAAATAGTATATTATCTATATATTATTTTCCGCAAATAGGGGTCACACTTACCCCAAAATTGGGTTGACCCCCTAGATTTGCAGAAAAGTATGAGAAGTTGAAAAAAAATACACTGGGGGTTTAAATTCCTCCCCAAACAAAAGGCATTGTCTGCGCATGCGCAGATGACACATATGCCTTTCCCTTCAAAGGTGTTGGTGGCTCCAGTGTCCTGGTGGCTCTGTGCCGCCGCGGTGATGGCAACTGGGATGCTCTCCAGGAAGGCAAGGAGGCAGCATAATGTCACCTCAGAACAGTACAGAGGTGCCTTTACAGGTGTGACATATAAGGGGTCTAAGAAAAGAGCAAAACTTTACAGGTATTGGCTTTAGCGAGGGGATATTGACTTTAGGGGGTTTTGCTCTGTGGAGATTAAGCTGAGATAATTCCATAGGGGTGGAATATACATCTTAGGAAAGAAAAATAAATATAATTTAGAGATAGTTGGAAAGAGCACAAACACAAGAAAGAGAGAAGTGGCAAAGTTTCTGGGGATGAAGAAAGACACTCTAACTGAAAAGTGTATAGATTTGGGAATCCCTCATGAGGGAAACTCTGGAGGGATTCTGAGGAATTCCCTGATACAGCACCAGACATTGGGGATTGGTAAGGTAGGAAC
>NW_015173158.1:99926-141819 GCF_001447785.1 Gekko japonicus
GTGGAGATCACGGGCTTGGAGTGTGTTGGCCTGAGGCTGGAGGCTGCGGAGAGTTTGGCGATCTGGCTGGTGTACCGACCGCCTAACGCACTGGCCAGTAGCCTGTCGTCCCTACTGGAGGCCGTATCAGGCTGGGCGTTGGAGCACCCAAGGCTGGTAGTCATGGGTGATTTCATTGTCCATGCTGAGGACGCGACCTGTAGTTGGGCTACGGACCTAGTGTCATCCATGGCGGCACTGGGACTTTTCCAACTTGTAACGGCCCCCACGCACCAGGCTGTTCACATGCTCGATTTGATCTTCGCGGCTGGGTTGACGGTGGACCGGATTACTGCTGATGTGGTACCATGGTCAGACCACCATGTCCTGAAGGCCCATCTGAATGTTCCACCCCGACCCTGTTTAGGCGGCGAGCAGATTTTGGCTCGCCCAAGGAGCCAAATGGACCCATTGCGGTTTCAGATGGCTCTTCGGCATCCGAGGCCCCCTGGCGGATCGTTGGATGAGCTTGTGGAGGACTGGCATGGCTGACTCTCCACAGCCATCGACGATATCGCTCCCAGGCGCCCTCTCTGTACTTGCTCTAGGCTGGCGCCCTGGTATACCCAGGAGCTCCGGCTGATGAAGCGAGAGTTGAGACGGCTAGAGAGACGGTGGCGTCGCGCTCGTGACGAAGCATCGAGAGCATCTTTTAGGACATTTATGAAGGCCTATGAGATGGCGGTCAAGACTGCAAAGAGAGAATTCTATGCGGCCAGGATCGCATCTGCAAGCTCTCGCCCGGCCCAATTATTTAGAACAATTCGGTCTTTAACGATCCTGCCAGAGGGCAGACAAAATGCTAGGGAATTGGATATTGGCTGTGAGGCATTTGCGAGCTATTTTGCAGATAAAGTCTCGGCACTCCACCGCGACCTCCCTGCTACAATTGATACAATGAGTGAACTTGAGGCCCCTTGCACGTCCTTGATGCCGGGTTTAGAGTGCTTCAGCCCACTCAGTCTGGAGGAAGCTGACAGATTGCTTGCTTCTGTGCGCCCAACCACATGCAGCCTTGACCCGTGCCCCTCCTGGCTTATTAGATCTGGCCACGAGGGGTTGCAAGGTGCCTTACGGGAGATTATCAATAAGTCCTTCTCCGAGGGGCGATTCCCGGGGGCACTCAAGGAGGCGATGGTCTGCCCTCTCCTAAAAAGATCTTCTTTGGACCCGGCCAAATTGGCTAATTATCGACCGGTGTCCAATTTCAGGTATAGGGTTGGGGGGTAGAGACCACACCGGTCGAACTTTACCTCATGCTGCCTCTATTTCAACATCATTTTAAACCCTGACCTTCACAGAGGGAAAGCTACATGACGTAAGGGAGAAAGTGAGATGTGAGGATCGGCCATACCCCTCTCGAAATGCTCCCTGGGACCCATTCCTGCCGGCCAATGTCTCCAGTCCTTGGGGGCTACCATCTTTCTGCCCACCGCGAGTTTTCCCCCAGCCAAGGGCCCAACTTACCGGAAGGGATAGGAGAACTCCACGTCTATACTGAGGTCACTCTCGCTCTTGTTGGCGCATTCGACGCTCAGGCGGAATTCTCCGGTGTAGCTGCCGCACGTCGCAAACGCGAAGATGGAAAAGAACTATAGGGAGAACGACAGAGAGACAGAACATGAGAATGTAGGTCACTTTGTTCACTCCTATTTTTAGACGGCAGGCATTTCCATGAAGGAAACTGTATAACGCTCTCTACATGGGGCTGCCTTTGTCGCAAATCCGGAAGCTGCAGCTGGTGCAGAATGCTGCAGCCAGGCTGTTGATGGGCCTTCCTAGGGGGGCACACATCCAGCCTGTGCTGAAAGCGCTGCACTGGCTGCCGATAGCATACAGGGTTCGCTTCAAAGTGCTGGTTCTTACCTTTAAAGCCCTAGATGGCCAGGATCCGACATACCTACGGGACCGCCTCTCCCCATATGTTTCCCAACTAACACTACGGTCCGGGACTAAACATCTCCTGGTGGTTCCAGGTCCCAAAGAGGCCAGACTAGTGGCGACTAGGGCTAGGGCTTTTTCGGTGGCGGCTCCTACCTGGTGGAATGAGCTCCCAGAGGAGATCTGGGCCCTGCGGGACCTTGCACAGTTCCACAGGGCCTGCAAGACAGAGCTCTTCCGCCAGGCGTTTGAGTAGGAGCTGCCACGACTGTTACCATCTGTCTACGACTATTACTATCTGTCCTAGCCCTTTATTACCAACTCGCCGTGAGCGCTAAAATGGTGGTACTGCGTGGAGCTGTGGCCACTAAGGATACCATCCTGATGACGTCATCAGTTCCCTTGTTAGATATTGTGGAGAGCACTTATGTTGTATTGAATGTTTTTAAAATGCAGTTTTAATGTTTTATGTATTGGGCATTGGCCCCATCTGTACGCCGCCCTGAGTCAGTTCGCGGGGAGGGCGGGTTATACATTTAAATAAATAAATAAAATAATAAATTAAGAGCTCTGGAATTAACAGGGAAACTTAGACTTGAGGAAGTAAGAATTAGAGCTGAAGAAGAGAAATTAAATTTTGAGAGGGATAAGTTGAAATATGAATATGTATGGTTTGAAAAAAATAGTTAGAACCAGAGAAAATCAAAGAAGAAGGTCTAAACCCTCCAAGGATAACAACTAAGGATTTTACTTTGTATGTGGTAGGGGAAGAACCTCAGAGCTCCTTGGCTACTTTTGAGAAAGCTGCCCAAAACTGGAATATTTGTACCACACAGCTCATGAGATATCTACTCAGCCTCATCAAGGGGGAGCTACCAGAAGTTTATGAAAGTTTCCCCTCAGACAAAGCAATAAAATATGAAGATTTTAAACTGGCTGTAGTTAGGGTTCAAGTTAGGGCCTAATCATTTCAGAAAAAGATTCAGAAGTTTACAACCCCATTCTGGGGTTACGATTCCATTTAAATAAGATTATCTTTTTAAACACTGGATGAAGCATTCGGCATAGCTTTCCCAGATAAGAGCTCATGAATTCAGAAACCTGTTTCTAAGGAAAACTGCTAATGTGCTCACCTGCTGGGTGTTCTGGTCTACAAGTGAATGAAAGTATAAAAATACAATTTAAAAAGCGTGGGTTACACAGGAATCGGTTGCAAGCTGCACATGAATTCTTTCCCTCATTCACTCATTTTATGTTTGGTTGTCTTAGAAAGTTTCCTTTAGAGACTAACGTCCTACTTCTGCCGCTCTAGATCTATCATGAAGAGGTGCTGATTCAGCAGTGTGAAGGGCAGAGAGATATCATCCGTCAGCAGGACACAGTAACAGATGGAGGCCTTTAAAAGCAAGTTTGCTCTGGGTGTTAAGGTATCCCTAGCTGAAACAATTAAACACAGACCCCCTACAGAGAGAGGGGGGGTAGACATGTGTAGTTTTAATCTAATCTACCGAGATATATCAAGCCTGGGGCAGAGTAGAGAAACATTTGCCTCTCAATTGTAATATTTCATTAAAAAGCAAACAAAATATTGTTTAACAACATAATACCACAGCATTTTTGCCTTCTCTCCCCTGTATAAAGACTTAAGGAAAATGTCACTACCATTTTAAGTTTTCTGTTTCTCAATAGTCACCTTAATCCATGGTTGAGACAAGCTTTCCTTCATATACTTCTAGATTGATATACTTCCTTTATACCCCACTTTTCTCCCCAGGTACAAGTGGCTTATATTGTTCTCTGCAGTTTGGTATAGTGGTTAAGTGTGTGGACTCTAATCTGGGAGAACCGGGTTTGATTCCCCACTTCTCCACTTGCACCTGCTGATGTGACCTTGGGTCAGTCACAAGCTCTGGCACAGCTGTTCCTGAAAGAGCAGTTTGTGTCAGAGTTCTCTCAGCCCCACCCACCTCACAAGGTGTCTGTTGTGGGGAGGGGAAGGGAAAGGAGTTTGTAAGCCGCTCTGAGACTCCAAGTGAAGGGCGGGGTATAAATCCAATCTCTTCTTCTCCTCTCCACCATTATATCCTCACACCAATCTTGTGAGGTAGGTTGGACTGACAGTGTGTGCGACTGGCCAAAGGTCACCCAGCGAACAGATTTGGATTCAAACCTGACTCTCTCAGATCCTAGTCTCACACTCTTAACCACTCCACTGTGCTGGCTCGGGTAGTTCCTAACAGATAGTTTCTCTGTGATTTCTCCTCACCTCCCCTGTGTTGTTTATACAGGCATCTTGACAAATCCTAGAACTGTTTCAATCTTCAATTCTTCTCACATTACGTGAGACCCTGGGAGGGTAGGAAGGGGATTCAGTTCATTTGATTCGGGAGAGCAGCCACCACCATAGAAAACAGAAAGGAAATGGAGGCAGAAAATCAAATGGCGTCTCATCTCATAGGGTTCATTCATCCAAAATTCACCAGCACAGGCCATTGTTGTTAATTGTTAATTTAAATACAGAATGTTATTTTTAGCATAGTATTACTGCTGGTGTTTTGTATTTTAAATAGAATTTATAAGCCACCTTGAAGCAGCCCCGTAGCTAGAGATTATTGGGGGAGGGGGCCTGGAGGGGGTCTCAGCTAATTAAATAAGTCAATCACATTAATTCAATTTGAGACTGGCCTGGGAGAGAGGGGGCCCAGAAGAAATGCTAGGGGGCCAGGCCCCACAGGCCCCACGTTAGCTACGGGCCTGCCTTGAAGGCTAGTGTAGTAGGCAGGTGTTTTTAAACATAGAAGTAAAATGAAATTGAACAAGAATGACACAGGTCATGAATGGGAGGGCAGGAAGGGTTGAATCAGTGCTTAGGTCTTGTGGCCCTTTCTTACATGCCCAGGAAAATAGTGATCGCCACTTTGGCGTCAGGAAGCAATTTTTCTCCAGGCCGGTTTGGCCCCCAGTGATCCTGGAGGTTTTTTGTCGTCTTTGGGACGTGGAACAGTGGTCACTGGGGGTGTGGGGTGGGAGGTATTTGTGAATTTCCTGTATTGCACAAGTGATTGGACTAGATGACCCTGGAGGTCCCTTCCAACTTTATGATTCTAAGAATGACACAGGTGATTTTATGCCCTTCTCACACATTTCATGGGGCCGTTGCTCCGGGGAACTTCCTTATGTATCGTGACCTGTAGGTCAGATCTTTGTGCCCTAACTTTGACTCCCCAAATCAGCAGGCACAGAAGTAGAGGATCTGTGAGGAGGAAGGCCCTTGGCTCTGGCAGTTGTATGCCAGGCAGAAATCAGCAGGTGATTCTTTTTCATAAATTGTCTTGCCTTGCCTTTTTACACCAGCCGGTGTCAGCCTTCTGTGCCGCTATTAAATGCTCAAGAGCCCAGCTGAAGAAAAATTAAGGAGACAGTTCTGTTCACCGTGTCAGTTTAGTGGCATGCAGTTCTTTACTGAGCATAAAGCAACAAACTGGCATAACACTCAAAACAGCTTAACCAAAAAGCACTGTTAAATTCAAGTCTGCAGTAAAAGGGGCACACGGCTGTCAAATCACACTTGTGTTTCCCCATCTCCTGCTGTTTGTTAGTTAACAGTGTAAAGGGATCTGGAGAGCACAGTGCCATGAGGTGTTGAATTTACAGCCCTCCCCTCCACTCTCATTTCCTTGGCATTACATGTGCCCATATGCTGGGAGTGAAACAGTAAAGAGACCTTTTGGGGATAGGGGCTTAGTAGCACGCGGCTGTAAGCATTTTTGTCAACTCCTGAGTGAAGCATAGTCTAGGCCCAAGCTTGCTTCGTGATAACAAGGACAAATAAATTCAAATGGTTGCTTCACAACAAAACGCCCTAAGCTGTGTTGTGCCCCATATAATATGATCTGAAATGTAATTAAATAAGGTGGTAAAAATTACATATATCTGTTGGTCACTATGCCCTGACCTGGATAGCCCAGGCTAGTCTGGTCTCCTCAGATCTCAGAAGTTAAGCAGGGTCAGCCCTGGTTAGTCCTTGGATGGGAGACCACCGAGGAAGTCCAGGGTCGCTATGCAGAGGCAGGCAATGGCTAACCACCTCTGAACACCTCTTGCCTTGAAAACCCTAAGGAGTCACCATGGCAAAAAAAAGTCACCGTGCATGTGCAAAATATGTTATCTGGGGCTGCTTCCGCAGGGAGGTTTTGTCTCTCTTTTGCATCCAAACTAGGGTGGGGTGGGGGTTTTTTTTGGAGCATCCACATGACATCGTCCCCTAATCAGACACTTTCTGGGTTTTCCTTGCTTTGCTTCCGTCTTTGTCATGGGGCTACAGCTTGGGGGTGATCCATGTTTTGAGAGATCCCAGGTAAAAGACGATCCTTTTTGCTTTCAGTTTTCCGTGTGGTTACTCATAATAAATTTTATTCTTTTTAAATTATTGGTGTTATACCTGTTACTTGCATTTTAAAAAGGTAAAGGTTCTCTTGCTCGAAAGTCAGTCGAATCCGACTCTAGGGTTGCGGTGCTCATCTCCGTTTCAAAGCCGAAGAGCCAGCGCTGTCTGAAGACGTTTCTATTTACTACTGTAAAGTGAAGGTAAAGGTTCCCTTGCTCGAAAGCCAGTCGAATCCGACTCTAGGGTTGCGGTGCTCATCTCCGTTTCAAAGCCGAAGAGCCAGCGCTGTCCGAAGACGTTTCCGTGGTCATGTGGCCGGCATGACTATACACCAAGGCGCACGGAACGCTGTTACCTTCCCACCGAAGTGGTACCTGTTTATCTCCTTGCAATTTCTTGCTTTCGAACTGCTAGGTTGGCAGGAGGTGGAACTAGAGACGGGAGCTCACTCCGTCATGCGGCACCCGGGTCTCAAACTGCTGAACTACCGATCTTCCACAGCCTGCAGTTCAGCGTCTTAACCACTTGAGCCACCGCAGCTCCTTGCATTTTACAGGCCTGTTAAAAGAGAGATCCAGAGACAGCATATCGGTCCTCATCACTGATCTCTTCTGTGTTGTCTGGTGTAGCCATAGTCCGTCTGTGTTGCTGGTTGTAGTGCAGTTTAAGCTGGCACAGCAGATATTGCCTGTTGCTGAGTAGGCATGCCTTCGTGCCTCTACATTTGCATCAGCAGTGATAGGAAAATGGAGAATCCTTGCATTTACTTTCACCCCAGTCCTCCCCTGTCTGCATTGTTACCTCCTTGTGTGATATCAGATGAAAGGGGAAAAATTGGTTCTGTCAGGCCACTGACAGCACTGTATATTGCTGTGGTGAAAGAAGTGGGGCATTGAAAACCATTTCTCCCCTACCTGTCTGCATGATAGGTAAGTGGAAACTCAGACATTTGCCTCTGTGCCTGGCAAATGCAGCCAAAGAGAGAACAGAGCAGCAAGAAACCAAGAATTGCTGAGTATATAGAATCAAATCAAAGCCTTCCCTTCAAATAGCACTTTGGAAAGTAAACAGCACTTTGGAAAGACAGGCGTTACTGCCATCCTCTTGAGTGGCAATATCTGTGTATAACTGCTGGCTGGTAATCATCCCTGACAGTAACATACTGAGGGTGATTTCCCACAAGCGCTGCTCCACGCTCACTCTTCTCTTTGGCCCCATGGTATGTGTCAATTTCACACAAGCTGCTGCGCGACCGCATTTTGTCCCGCAGGTTCCTGCGATTTTCCCCGCGTCTACTCAATCCTGTTTTTTGAGGATTCAGTAGACGCAGGGAAAATCGCATGAAGCTGCGGGGCAAAATGCTGCACACAGCAGCTTGTGTGAAATTGACACGTACCATCGGGGCAAAAGGGAGGAGTGAGCGCGGAGCAGAGCTTGTGGGAATTCACCCTGAGTCTTTCTCTCTCCTCATCCTCCTTTCCTATCTCCTGAACACTGTCCAATAGCCAGGTGCCAGATCACACTAATGGCCAAATTTTAATGCTGCTGAATATTACCATTGCCAATTTTTCAATTCAGATTAGTTATATATAAAACGACACTAAAGTATGGGGAGTGTCCAGTTTGTTTCTTGATTAGTTAATGTTTGGCTGCACATCATTAATTAAAATCCCTGCATAGCAGTTGCAGTATATTCAAGAGGAAGAAGTAAATGGTTCCAGTTTCTTTCTTCTTGTTCACTGGTGACCATGATAACCACATCTAGATATACTCAGCAACTGACCATGTGCAGAGTGTTTTTACTTCATGGCACATACGGCATGATGCAGTAGTGACTCATGGTGAGATATTCTTGCTGGGAAACAAGGTGCTTATATGTTTATTGCTTGGTAGATATATTTTATGTTTTCATCAGTAGCAGAGAAAGAAGAGGGACAGTGACTGAGACCTCATGATGTACATCGTGGTGTGGAAGTGTGTTCTCTCAGCAGTATCTAAGGGTGTGATCACACAAACAGTTGGGCCTGACACAGCCACCCCTCCCCTCTGGATCAGATGGGGTGATTAAATGTGCACATCTGGCTCCCATGCCTCTCTTGGCCCTACCTCATGCTAAAATGATTCCCACGTGGATTAAATAGCCGCTGGCAAATTCCAGTGTCTACCTCAGCGAGGCACTTCCTTGGTGAGTTTCCGGGCATGTGATCGCCTGGGCGTACCATGGAAATGCGTGAGCGGTGTGATTGTTCCACTCCGTTTCTGACATGTACTTCCCCCCCCTCAACCCCAGTCTGATGTGCACTCCAGCGCTCCCATAGAATGTGGCCAGGAGCACGTGTGCATTTGTCTGCTTCTGCTTCTTAGAAAAAACCAACCCAGCCACGGGTCCGTGGTTGCGGCGTGTTAGTGATATGAACGACCAACTACGGCCCCGCCGCACTATGATGCCAGCTTAGGGGGCGCTGTGTGATCAACGCAAAGGATCCCAAACTCAAGCAGCCGACATACTGCAGTGGCAGATTGCTCATGTGGCCACACTCTAAGGCCGCGGTCACACAGACCTCTTACCGGCTAGTTTTCCTGCAGTTCTTCTATCCATGACATTTTATATCGCTTGGAGGTGGTCAGACCTCTGTCTTCCGGTTCACTCGCGCAAAGTACTGATCACACAGCGTGCCGTCCCCGCGGCGGCATGGGTTTAAAAAAAACCAAACAAACCTGCACATGCGCTTGTCTTCCCATGCGCATAGCCGAATTACGGCTTGAACAAGCAACATCGGCGTTACCAAACTGTCAATACACGTGATCGAAGACGTAAAGGAAAATGAGAAAGAAAACGGGGTTAAACATGCGCTTGGGCGTACATACAAACTAAAAAGACCAAAATAAAAGCTAGTGCCTGTTTGCACATGCGCATAACTTAAACCGGAAACACAAAAAGGGGGGGGGGTAGCGCGGTCACGGCAGATTGCTGTCCAGATACCAAAACCGCGGATACAAAGCGCGAGATATCGGAAAAACACCTGTTCCAACAGGTGTCAGAAAACGCGGATAAAAAGAGCGAAAACCGCGGGACTCAGCCCGCTTCGGTGCGGGAGGCGGGTTTGCCAGTATGAACAGGAAACTTTAATGTGCGAGGGATCAGCAGCAAAGCCCACACTAAATGTCCGTGTGACCTGACCCTAAGAGTGACCAGTGTGGGTGTGAAGTGATGGCATCATCAGCTTACACCGTTGGCCACTTTTATACAAGTGCTATGCAGTCTGGGCCTTACCAGCTCCATTGGGACTGGCCAGAGACACCCGTGACCATTTTTTATTTTGTTGTTGTTCAGTCGCACAGTCGAGTCCAACTCTTCGCGACCCCATGGATCATCTCCCGCCAGGCCCTCCTGTCTTCCACCGTCCTCTGAAGTTGGCTCAATTTCATGTTCGTTGCATCCACGGATCATAAAAACACAGTGTAAAATTTGGTCAGATGTCTCAGCAATTTAGACGTGGGTTCCTAGATGGCTATTCAGATCCAGGCCACCATGCCTGAAGCATGCTCATGTTTGTGAATTCCTTGCCCGTGACAAAGCTGAACTTTCTAAGCCAGCGGGCCCCTGAACCGGACTTGGCACAGGCTGAATGCCCGGCTGTGGCAACGACCTTGTAATTGACTCAACAAGTCCTGAGTCTCAAGGTAAACATTTTAGATGTTTACATTGTTAAATGTATAGACAATTTATTTTAGATGTTTAAATTGTTATATTTAACGTTAAATTACTTGGAGAGCCAGTGTAGTTTAGTGGGTAGAATGTTGGGCTAGGAGCTGGGAGACCCAGGTTCAAATCCCCGCTCTGCGGTGGAAGTTTGCTCACCTCTTGTATCTTCAAAATTAGAAAAGCATCCAACCTCACAAGGTTTTTTTCAAGGATAAACTGGAAGAGAGTGAAGCCATGTAAGCCACTTTGTGTCCCCATTGGGGAGAAAGCCAGGATATAAATGAAGTAAATAAAGTAATAAATAATAAATTACCTGAAATATCTGGGTGATTATTAATAAATCATTGTGTCTTAACCGCTAGGTGCGTTTATAGATTTATCGTCTATTTAAATTTGTTACTGTGTTTTGGGGTTTGTTTTTAACAGGGTTATTCTGAGCTGCCTTGGACATGTCGTACAGTTCAGGAGATATTTTTGGGATTAATTATTTCATAAAATCATAATAATCCTTCCTTCATTTTAGCCACCAGATTTTGTAAGTAGTAACTACTACCTTTAAAAGGTAAAGGTTCCCTTGCTCGAAAGCCAGTCGAATCCGACTCTAGGGTTGCGGTGCTCATCTCCGTTTCAAAGCCGAAGAGTCAGCGTTAGCCACCAGATTTTGTAAGTAGTAACTACTACCTTTACTTCCCTCCATTTATTTCCTGAATTAAAGCTGAAGACACAGTTCACTCTTAGACCTCAAAGGTGTACTTTGTAAGAGTAAGAATTACCTGCTCATGCAGAATCCCACCCCCTGTGTGTCTGCACTCACCTGGGGATGCCTCCTGCTGGAAGGGGAGAAGCCTAAAGCAGTGACTCACGTAGAGAGGCAGTAAGCAGCCTCTTTTTTATAGGTGGATAGTTCTGTACATCTCTGCAGCAGCTGTGATTGATTGATCCAGACACACAGCAGACCCCTCCGTAGCACCAACCACCCCAAAGAGGCTGATGATGCCAAAACAGTAAATCATGCGAAGAAACCGTGGGCAACCTCCTTTATCGTTGAATGCTTTGGACTCAGAGAAATCTTTCATGGTTTTAAGTATTTTATTTCTCCTAGCTCTCTATCATGCTAGGGTAGCTCGTGACCCAGTTTGGGAATTATGTCTGTAGCATGACCAAGAATCTAGGGCAAGGCTATGCAAATAAGAGCAGCTTCCCATCAAGTTTTTATGGAACAGCGTGAATTTATTTTCTTATTTAACTTGCTGCAGGAGAATGTCTGAGATGGTACAGAACCCACACACCCCCTCCCCGATCACCAGGGATTGAGGAGAGGGGAGGTGTCGACCCCCAAATCCACAGTAAACTTGAATTTATATGTCTGGTTTTCCTTCTATAAGTGATTGTTATTGTTATTATTTATTCATTCAATTTATACCCTGCCCTCCCCGCGAGAAAAAATAAAACACTGCTCTCTTGGACACTTGCGTTGGGGTAAAACTCACTGTCCGACCCTGAGACCGGTGCCCCACATTCAAATGGATTCTATGGCAACAATTCAACCCACGTTATTTGCAGTTAAGACATATTACAATCAAAGAGGCTTCAGTTGGACATGCCTAAGTTGCACGTTAAACTTTCTTTATATGAGCTGGACCATTATTCCATCAAGGTCAGTACTGTCTACTCTTGACTGGTAGTGGCTCTCCAGGGTCTCAGGTAGGGGTCTTTCTCATCACCTACTATGCGATCCTTTTAACCAGAGATGCTAAAGACTGAAACTGGAACCTTCTGTGTACGAAGCGGGCAGGTGTTGTATTGCTGAGACACAGCCCCTCACAAAATACAGAGGCTCGTTGGTCACTTGTAAGTCCCGTTTAATTGCTGTCAGTGGATCTTAGCTATGACCCCTGGGCCTCTGTATTGTGCTCCCTGCTGAGAAAAGAGTGCTATGAAAACAAAATTCCCATGGCCGTGGTTACCCTGAGGGCCCATGGAGCCAGGTAAGTCATGTAATTGGTTTTAATGTGATGTGTAGATTGGGTCTGCCTGTGAGAGGGCCTGGAAGAGATCTTTGTCTGGGGGCCCATTGATTCCCCCCTCCCCCTTCAACAGTCATTCCTGCCATAAAGGGAAGCATTTTGCTAATCCATAGTATCTGAGAGCTGGAAAAACCTTTCCGATCAGCTGGGATCTTAAGCACACATTTTAATAATATATATAAAGAGTGGTTTTTGTTTTACAGTGTTGTAATTTCTATGGTTCTGTTCTTTACATGCTTAGTCTGCTTCACTTCCGACGCATAAGAATGACAATAGATGTCGCACGCATGTAATATTTCTCCTTTTCTACATTATTCAAATTAGCTTCAGTCCTCATACATAATTCTGCCATTTCTTTTATTGCTGTTGTAAAGCAAATGGTTCTTTTATACAAATGTTACTGCTCGGCTATTAATTCAGTGATTATTTTGGATTATGGCACTCCTGTTAAATATAGGATGGTGAAACCTCATAAATACGAAGATTGATATGGAAAAAATCGTCTTTGACTTGTTTTGTTCATCAGTTTATGATCAGTTTTTAAAATATTTTTTTCTCCCTTTGACAAATCCCTATAGTTTACTCAAGCTGCAGCTCCAAGAAAAAAAAAAATGCTTCCAGTATATATTGGCTTTACTGGCGCATTTTCAGTCATTTGCTCAGAGCAACACGAGACATTACAAACACCGCCAGCTACCTGCCAGTGTCCTGCTACATTTGGCTAAACGTTGGCATCAGTTTTCTCAAAGACCAGTTACGCCGGAAAGGTGTATTGATGGTGATGGAAAGCGTCATCAAGTCACAGCCAATTTATGGCAACTCGGTAGGGTTTTCTAGGCAAGAGATGAACAGAGGTGGTTTGACATTGCCTGCCTCTTTGTAGCAACCCTGGTACTCCTTGCTGGTCTCCCATCCAAGATCTGACCAGATTGGGCTAATCTGGGCCATCCAGCTCAGGGCAAAGGTATATTGCCAATATTCAAACCTACAGCTTAGATTACTTTCTTACACAGAAATCATAAACTTAGATTACTTTCTTACATAGAAGTCATAAGCTTAGATTACTTTCTTACACAGAAATCATAAACTTAGATTACTTTCTTACACAGTTTTCTTCTTGGATATTACCAATAAGCATTGCCCAGAAGAGACAAAACAGGCAGCTGGCAGGAGAAGTTTGTAATGTCTGAAGCTCCCCACTGTCATATAACTTTTATTGCACTTGTCTTCAGTGAAATACCTGGATATGTGGATGTGGTGTTCATAAGCTTGCCAGCCCCCAGGTCCAGGTGGGGAATCCCCCAGTTTCAGGGGCTTCTCCCTTCCGTGGATCAGCTGCCCAGCAGGGGATACCCTGCTCCAAAGTGACGACATCCCCAATGCGTTGACATCACCCAGAAGGGACGTCATTGCGTCGGGGACATCATACAGAGACGCTCTGGTATTTGGGCAAAGTCTATGGTTTGAGGGGAAATCCTCATCCAAATACCAGAGCGTCCCCGCAGAACGTCCCCGACACGATGTCACTTCCTGGTGACGTCATCGCGGAGTTTCATCCAAATACCAGAGCGTCCCCGCACAACGTCCCTGACATGATGACGTCACTTCCTGGTGATGTCATCATGTCATCCCTGTCCACCCTCAGAATGCCCCCCAAATCCCCCTGCCAGTACGCAGAAAGCCTAGGTGTTTACCATGGATGATTTCTCTCTATTCCTGTAAATATGAACACTGTATCAACAAAAACTTTAATTAGTTGGAATCATCACCCTGTCCAGTAGTTCAAATCTGTTGCAATAGTGGCACTGCTGCAGAGCAGATAACTCTTCAAATGCTACATTTGGAACTCAGGACCATTTTGTGCATGTGTGTGAAGTGCCATCAAGTCGCAGCTGGCTTATTTATTTTGGGATTTTTATTCCGCCCTCCCCAAACGGGCTCGGGGCGGATCACAACAAATTGAGTCAAAGACTCGTTACAATAAAATCACATTAAAATCATAGAAACAATAAACAGTAAAATTGGTAGCAGCAATATATATCTGTTGGTGCCACAAAGGTCCTTTCCACACTTGGATCTCATCCCTGGTTTTATCAGGGTTCAACTTGCAACACAATACCTTGCATTTATCCCTGGTTATAACAGCATCTGTTTATCCTGGAACAAGCGTGGGGCAAAACTGAGGTGACCTCAATCTAATGTGGAAACAAAAAATACCCTGAGATAATTACAGGGGTGAACTCGCCTGTAGTGTAGAATGTAAGTTCGGGGACAGGGTTGAACCAGGATTTAAAGTCTAGTGCGGAATCACCCAAAGTGGAATCAGATGTGCCCTTTCAGCAGGTTGGGAACTAAAGCAGGGAGGCCAACTGAGATGGATGCCTGCCATCTCAGCTGAAGACCTGGCGGAACAGCTCTGTTTCGCAGGCCCTGTGGAATAATAAAAGGCCCTGCAGGGTCCTGATCTCCAGTGGGAGCTGATTCCACCAGGCTGGCCCTGGTCGAGGCTAAGTGGACATCATTTGTTTCGGGGGTAACCAGTAAATGTTGGTCCTGTGAGCGCAAGGCTCTTTGGGGCGCATGTGGGAAGAGGCGGTCCTTCAGATATGTCGGTCCCAGGCCACGTAAGGCTTTGAAAACCCTATGGCAACCCCATAGGGTTTCCAAGGCAAGTGATTAAGCAGAGGTGGTTTGCCATTGCCTCCCTCTGCATAGTAATCCTGGACTTCCTGGGCCGTTTCCCATCCAAGTACTAATCAGGGCAAATCCTTCTTAGCTTCTGAGATATGACAAAATCGGTCTGTTCTGTAACATTCCACATCTACCGGGACCATGTGGCTTATTCTTTCATGGATTTTTCTGGGGTAAAAACATGCACAATCATCCCTTGTGACGTGAGAAATATTTATTTTGGTGAGAGTACACTAGTCAAGCACACAGGCCTCCCAACCACGTATTTGCAGAAAAATATACACACACCCCTTCACAACTATTTACTGTTTTTTTGACACAGATTTTGATTGGCTTCAGGCATAATGTGAAACTGTAGTTTATTTTAACTGCAGTTAGTTCGTGAAACCAGGATTTGTCCCACAGTGAAAGACACCGAAGTTCGTGAAACCAGGATTTGTCCCACAGATAAACTGAAATCCTAGTTTGTCTTGACAAATGCTGTTTCATCAGTCAAGGAGACTGCCAGGGAAGGGCAGTGAAAGACACAAACAGTTTCAGCTTCAAGCTTTTATGGTAAGGGAGTGTTTTCGAGGGCTGTGGCAGAGGACAAGGCAGGATATCTGTGTTCAGACATCACAGTTAAGATGAATCATGATTAATTTTTGATCCTGGTTTGATGTACTCAAACAACCCATAGTTAGCTTAATTAAACCATGGTTTTAAATGCTATCTGAACAAAGCTATTATTTCTGTGCAAGATAAAAAAAGTTATATGTGAAGACCCTCAGCCTGTCAGTCATTGCTTCCTCACGACTTCTATTTGTCTGAAGGCAACTTTAGTGGTGTTCTGAGGTAATCCGTTTGAAACAAGTGGATATTTGTGCAGCCATCTTTGTTGGATTGCATCATTAGGTTTCAGTTTATATCCTGTTCAACCTAGCAACATCTCTCTCTGACAGTACTTTGTTCCATCTCCCCCTTCCAAATTTGTTTGAACTTGATACATGCATTTTTGGGGTGTATTTTAGGAAAATTCATTGTAATAAAAAGACCAGAGACAAGGCTGAGCTATGTCTGAAAACTTTCTTATTGTCTTTGGATAATTCTAGACAGCAAACATCCCACTCGTGTCAGAGCTTGGCATAGACAACATCCATTTTGATGACTTCTCCCTCGACGTGGATACCATGATAACTGCAGCCCTCCGGATGTTCATGGAGCTGGGAATGGTTCAGAAATTTAAAATTGACTATGAGGTAACCATCTGCTCTAGAGAGATAATCTGCTGCTTTTGTCTTGGCAGTGTCGTGCCCATTTGTACATGTTAGTATCCCTGATGCGATTTGTACTTTTTCATTTCAGACGTTGTGCAGGTGGCTTTTGACAGTTAGGAAGAATTATCGAATGGTTCTGTATCACAACTGGAGGCATGCTTTCAATGTGTGCCAGCTAATGTTTGCAATGTTAACCGTGAGTATCTGACTGCCGCAACAGCCCGTGTGTGGAAGAACCGTTTACCATAGCCATTGTCTACATGTCTAAATATTTGTTTCCCCTTCTTTTTGCTCATAGTCTATGTAAAGTTACCTAGTACTCAAATGCTTGAGACAATTAAGGGGTTCTAATTACAGCATTATTTAGCAACATTTGACAGAAGATTAGCGATAGAGCCACAATGAATAGACAGGGGAAGAGGATGGGGCAGTTGTGCCGTAGAAATGTTAGTGCACTCTTACAAAATGGTTTCATTCACAGATAGAGAGGCAGACAGCTAGATAGATCTCCCTTTTATTGTCACATTTCTTTCCTGTCAAAACGGAGACAAATCTATGGACTCTTCTCTGGCGCCTTCAGTACAATTGCGAGAAGTCCATTGTGTCAAAGTCCATTGGAATGTACAATTTTAAGATGTATGAATTTTAATTGGACCAAGGCCTGGCTGCCAGATTCCCAAGACAGTGCTTGATACCTGCTCAAATACAGGTGTGCTGGGGCAGAGGGTGAATGGCAGATGCTTGACAAAGGAAATTAGCAGCAGCAGGAGAATATATGTGGATCTGAAAATGGATGCGAGGTTCTGAGCATCCCATCCAGTTAGAGCTGGAAAGCTGGAACTCCTTGTAAGGTGCTGACAAGCCACAGATTCCAGAAATAGGGAAAGTAGGGTTCCCAACACTTTGGGGAGCTCCCCACCCCCTTAATAGAGATTTATTGGGATGTTATATCCAATGGGATATTTACCTCCATGCCATGAAAAGATTCACCTGTCCATTTCTGCATGTTAAACCTCTATTAAAGGGACAAGGTGTATTTTTTTTCTGCAGGCTTTTGGTAACCCTAAAGTATGATAGTAAAAGAGGGGGCCAGACTGGATGGGTGAAGAAGTGCTGCTCAGTTCAGGAGCTCAGTGATCTAATGAAGATCAGGCGTGTTTGCCATTTCAATATTTCAACTGAAGTACCACATCTTATACTGGCAGCTGTTTACAACCATCCTAATGAAGACAGGTGAACCATATTCTTTGGCTTTGTGGAAGACATCAGAAAATTAACCAGATATATAAAAGAAAATTGAGAATTCTTGTTTCCACACTTGTCACATTCATACCCGGGCACTGATCACACACCTTCACTTAGGAAAAACAAACAGCACCAACAGAGGGGTGAATAAGTCGCTTGCAAAGGTATCTTAAGTATCATAAGACCTGACTCACTGCATGAATTTGGGGTTGATGGCCCTTGAGGCGCCTTTCCAGCTGTAGTTTTTATGATGAAGTGCTTTGAAGCCTACATCACGATCGCACAAGAGGCCAGCTTCAACCACTGTATCACCTAGCGTAATAGCACTTCACGTGTCACTAAACCAGGTGATATTTTCTGCGTGCATTACATCAGAGATAAGAACCAGTTCGTTGGAAGATAAAGCAAGCACGATTAATTATTTCAGGGCTCTGATACCTGGGGAACTTATTAAAATAAACAGCATTCAGGATGTTTATAAAGCAATTAATGGAAGACAGTATGTAGTTTGCAAGAGAGGGTGAGATTTAAGAAGAGGGGAAGTCGCTCTTAAGGTAGCACTCTTAAAAATGATTCTCTGGTGCTAAATTCAATTATTGTATGGCATTGTGTGTAGAATAGCCAGGAGATTCAAATATTGTCTGGCAGCGGCAAGTTCTAGCTCTTAGCGTTATGCTAGTGGTGAGCTAGACTTGTTTTTAGGGGGTGAGAGAGCTCTGAAAGAACTGTGACTGGCAGAAGGTCATGTGGAGGAGTGGGGAATTGAACCCAGTTCTCCAGATTAGAGTCTGCCCCTCCTAACCACTACACCAAGCTGGCTCTCAGGTTGAACTGGTAGAAAGATGGCCGCTGTGGTTGGTTGAAGTCTGAAAAGGGCTCCAATATTCCCGGTCCTTTGTTACTCACTTTTGGTGTCTGGCATTTTTTTACATTTTAGGGAGGCCAAGATCAATGGGTATGTGCATGCTTGCATCATTTTTTTAAAAACTCCGTTAAGATGCCTGATAAATGAGGTAAGGAGCAAGGCTTGGGGCAGACAAACCTCTTTGGTGTGAGAAACGACAAAACTGCAGTCAACTTGTTGGTGTGTATGAACCTGTGATGCTCAGTTCATACCACAAATCACAGAACCTTCAGGCGACTGCTCTTAGAACACACACGTCTCTCTTCCTTCTAAGAATCTAAGCTTGTCATCTGGAAACATTAAGCTATTTCTTAATAATCTTTGATCATTGACATCAGTAACCTGAGGGCTTAATACTTGGTTTTTGTATAAAGATTAAAACCAAGCTGATAAGCGCAGGTTGTAATGGCTGTCATGGTCTGTATATTTGTGTGCCAGCAATACAGATTTAATATATGATTTCAAAAAAAGAAGAAGCTTCCCCTAGGTGGTGCTCAAAGGCCACATTTCTTTCACGTTGCTTGTGTGTGTGTGTGGGGGGGGGATGTTTCATCCCGTGATGAAGCAGCTTCTTTTCTTCTTGACTATATATCTAGTGAACGTAAGAGTTGACTAGATCTCTTAATGTTTGCCAAGCGTGCTGTTCATTTAGATGGGGTGTGGTGGTGGTGGTAGAAAGAAGAAGAAGAGAAGAGATTGGATTTATACCCCGCCCTTCACTTGGAGTCTCAGAGCGGCTTACAAACTCCTTTCCCTTCCCCTCCCCACAACAGACACCCTGTGAGGTGGGGGGGGCTGAGAGAACTCTGACACAAACTGCTCTTTTTCAAGGACAGCTGTGCCAGAGCTTGTGACTGACCCAAGGTCACATCAGCAGGTGCAAGTGGAGGAGTGGGGAATCAAACCTGGTTCTCCCAGATTAGAGTCCGCAAACTTAACCACTACACCAAACTGGTACAACAGTACACCAAGTACTGTCAAGTCTCACAGCTGACTTAATGGCAACCCCGTAGGATTTTCAAGGCAAGAGATCGACGGAGGTGGTTTGCCATTGCCTGCCTCTGCGTAGCAAACCTGGACTTCCTTGGTGGTCTCCTGTCCAAGTGCTAACCAGGGCTGACCCAGCTTAGCTTCTGAGATCTGATGCGATTAGGCTTGCCTGGGCCATTCAGGGCAGGGCAGATGGGCTGCAGATCCATACATATCTGTCCAGTGAACTCTGGGAACATTGTCAAATGAGAGCAACTTTCAACAGTTTGTTTCCCACTTCCCATGTTGCAGTTCTTCTGTTGTGACTCTTAATGGCAGATTCACATAACCTTTGGCAGAGTTCAGACAGGCAGTTTGCCCCGAGATAGGCACGTTTCACAAACGGATTAAAGGGCCGGTTCACACAGGCACAGCTGTCAGGCGTTCCCCAGCCGTACTCAACCCGTCTTGTAGCGCTTCCCTCCCGAGTATAAAAAGTACCTGGTGAAAGTGGCAGCAAACCCTGGAGAGCGCGGTCATCCAGCGTTCATCCCGCACCAACAAAGTGTGAACGCCGAAAGCCACAATTTGCTTGTGCACTTATGCATATGCACATAAGCGCACATCTCCGGATTACCAAAAAGAAAGCCATGCCTTACAGCCATGCCTCCGCCAGGGGCGGGCCAACAGTGCGAATGCTCCAGGAGCTCATCAATGACTTAAGGCAGATATTGAACAAGAAACCTTGAGTGTTGCAAGAATACTTTAATTTGCTTTGGTGCAATATATAGGTGATACTCCGCAGTTTAATTACTGTAAGACTTATATGTGGCATTGATCTACTTGATAAAAACAGGGAAGTCTTTGTCTGATTCTGATTCCTAGTACTGTTTCCATATACGTATATTTGGGGGGGGGGCAAGTCACTGAGAAACAACATGGCGTCAGTGCACTTGAGATACTTAGGCTGTGGTCACATCTACCAGATAATGCGGAGGGGAGGGGAGGCTATTCGTGCCGTTGCAATTTGATGAGCCACTACAGCGATCAGACGCAACGGCGGTGAACCCGGGGTTTTCTCTGTTGGCTTGTTTCGGCACGCTTCAACAAGGAGGTGTTAGGAGTGCACTGGAGCGATCAGACGGAGACAGTCCATCTGCAGCTCGTTGCAAACAATTTGCTACTGGACTTTCCGTGGTACTTTTTTACTCCGCAGCGTCAGCCGGGCGATACAGGTTGGGGGCGGGGGCGCGACACTTGCCAGATGTGTCCATGTGATTGCGCCCATTAAATCCGCCCGGTATTCATCCCTCTCGCGCGGCTAATTATGCGTGTGATCGGAGCCTTAGGGTAGTTTGTTACTTTAATATATTTATACTCAGCTTTGCAAAGCGATGGGGCTCCTAAAGTGGCTTACAGTTTTAAGTCCATCTGAATATGCCATACAAGTACATGCATATGAGTGTGAACAGCTGGGAGAGGAGGCTGCTCAGTCTTCTGGCTTTATTATTTTCTTTTGTTACATTTTGAGTTGCTTTTACCATAGCCAGCCTGGCCAGCCTGTTCCTTCTATGTGTTTTAAATAAAAGCTAATTGCTGAGATGTGCATTACTACAGCATCTGTTGGAGCCTGGCAGTGCACTGCAAAGCTGGGACTATCATTTGCTGGAGATGACGGCAGAAGTGACATCCCAGATGTTAGTCCTCGCCCTCATCTTCCTATCAGGTACCACCTGTTACCTTCTAATAGCTGAAGCCTACGGTGTCTCTGCTTGATGAGGGCTGCCTTCCTGGAAGTGCGGCACAATGAACATAAACTAGGAGGCACAAGTGACTTTGCTCAGGAATGATGCAGTAAATGTTAAACCCTGGCCAAAAACTGGGACAGTTGCTGCTAAGTATTCCAAGGATAAAGCTATAGGATAATCTATTTGACATGGACCTCTCTGGATGAACGTAAGAACATAAGAGAAGCCAATGTTGGATCAGGCCAATGGCCCATCCAGTCCAACACTGTCACACAGTGGCCAGAAATACCAGGTGCCATCAGGAGCTCCATCAGTGGGGATGGCTCCAACACCAGAATGGACTTTCACATGTTTCTGTTATAGAATCATTGAGTTGGAAGGGGCCATACAGACCATCTAGTCCAGCCCCCTGCACAATGCAGGACCAGCCTAAAGCGTCTATAACAAATATTCGTCCAGCCTCTTCTTGAAAGCTGTCAGTGAAGGGGAGCTAACCTAGGCAGCTGATTCCACATTTGAACCACTCTGACCGTGGAAAAGGTTTTTCCTAATATCCAGCCGATAACTTTCTTCATGTAATTTAAACCCGTTGCTTTGGGTCCTATCCTCTGCTGCCAACTGGAACAGCTCCTTGCTGTCCTCCAAATGACAGCCTTTCAAATATTTAAAGAGAGCAATCATGTCCCCTCTCATTTTCCTCTTCTCCAAACTAAACATTCCCAAGGTTCTTAGCCTTTCCTCGTAGGGCTCAGTCTCCAGACCTCTGATCATCCTTGTCACTCTCTTCTGCACCCTCTTGATTTTGTCCACATCCTTTTTGAAGCGAGGTCTCCAGAATTGCGCACAGTGCTCAAGGTGCGGCCTGACCAAGGCAGTATACAGAGGGGCTATGACCTCCTGCAATTTTGATGCTATGGCTCTTTTAATACAACCCAAGACTGAATTTTCATTTTTTTTTTGGCCTTGTTAGGTTTCAGGTGAGATAATGGGGGGAAAACCCTTTTGTCATAGAATTTCAGTCTTGGAAATGATTCCAACATAATATAGTCAAGGAGGCTGACAGTTGTCATAATAATCAATCCATAATTCTTACAGGAAGCTAGAGGTAGGTTTTTTAGCATCATAACTTTCTGGCGGTTATCCTCTGACTTCACTGTGAAGTAGTAGAGAGAGCTGTACAGAATGTTGGTTTTTGTTTTAGTTTTTAAAGTCTCCCTGGTTTGTGACAGGAGCAAATCAATACAGACTCATTGCAAGCACCACAATGGGACGTTTCTTCTTGCTTTTCCTAATCCACAATCAAGTTCACTTGGCTGCTCTACTGTCTCTGGCATGGGTGCTACTTTGTTCTAAATAACAATTATTTCAGATTTCAGAAAAGTCAACAGTGCTCCTGTGAGGAGCCACATCTCTTATGTCAACATAGCTGAGTTGGTGAGCTTGATTATCTCTTGTCCCTTCACTTATCTCCATTATTTAATATGCATTGATGATATCTTCGTTATTTGGATACATGGAAAGGAGATCTTAGAGAACTCCAGGAGGCTTTACACAGCTTCACTCCCATTGTTAACCTAATCTTTGATCAGCCCACACAATATGTTCTGAACACCACGAAGGGGCTATATGATTTCGGCTTGGATCCCACCTAGAATTTCTGCTGGAACAAGGAGGAGGACATTTTTTTGCAAGATCTCCCCTTCCTGTGGCATCCCAGAATGCCTTCCAAAATTCTGCTCCTGAGGAATGGGGGAATTAGAGGTCTCTCACAGGAGGGCGAAATAGATGAAAATTTCCCCACCCTTGTACCTGTGGAAATTCTAGATGGGACCCAAGCCTTTATAAATACTGCTTTACCTTGGCAGCATACTACTTACTATATGTCATTACATACTTCCTAGAAGAAGAGATGGATTTATACCCTGCCTTTCACTCGGAGTCTCAGAGCGGCTTACAATCTCCTTTCCCTTCCTCTCCCCACAACAGACACCCAGGGAGGGAGGTGGGGCTGAGTGAGAGAACTGCTCTTGAGAGGACAGCTCTGAGAGAACTGGCTTTTCCAAGGTCACCCAGCAGCTGCATGTGGAGGATTGGGGAATTAAACCCAGTTCTCCCAGATTAGAGTCCATGCGTCTTACCACTAGCCAAGCCTGACAATACCACCTGATATCTGGCTGTCCCCTGAATGGGGGTCACAATTCTGAAAAAAATGTTAAAACTTACACTATGGACCAAGTAAGATGGGGGAGGGGCAGACTGACAATGCCTGACAAGGCACCTCAAAGTGACTTACCAAAGGACAGGCGCAGCAGAGAAAGCGACAATGTCTCTGGCTGTTATCCCCTGTAAAATGCCCCTCAGGATGTACAATTAATCCTGACAAATGCTGCTTCATTCACACAACCTTTTAGAGGTAGGTAGTAGGTGGCACCCCAATCTGAAATGTTTACTTTTCTGCAACAAAGAATAACTGTCAAGAGGCATATGGACCAGGAACTGAACCTGTAGTACTCAGTTCTTGTATCTGGTTAGGGACTGGATACCATTATTATATGCTCATTCTTTTGCCCACCCTTCAATATGATTCATGTCATCATTTGCCAGCTAGGGCCTTCTATGATTTACGTAGGACACACACATGCTTTTCAGAAAGAGAATGAATGGATGCATGAATGAACATTTTAGTCTCTGGAAAAACTGTGAGTAACCACCAGTCATCTGTAGATACAGGCAATGGCTGATCTCTCCTGTGCTCCTGTCTCCCAACAGTCCTTTATTTATTTATTTATTGCATTTTTACCCCACCCTCCCCGCGAACGGGCTTTCTGACTGTTTATTCCCAGGGTTAAAGGACCTATCTGAGCTAATAGCTCTGTGGGTTTGGAGGCTGCAATGGGGAGGGAGGAAGGGGGAAAATCACCTTCACTTTCCTCTTCCATCAGTAGAGATCAGAAAATCCTGCTGGGTAGGAGGGGAACACTGGAATGTTCTTGGACCTTGAATTACTTCTGCTGTCAGATCTCTGGATCCAGCCTTCTGTGGTCCCAAGCAAAAATGTGTGTAGCAGCAAATAAACCATTAGGCTGTTGAATTGGGGTTCACTTATAGATCTGAGACTTCATCTTTTTGGCATGAATGAAGACTGTGGATAGTTAAGTCACTGCCTGAGTAATTGCGTCACATAATGTTACACAGATTTTACCCACAAGGGTTGGATATGCCTAGGCCAATATCCATATCAATGGGCTTGTTGACTCCAAGTGACTGTATATTTTTTTGGTATTTTTGCATTTTTTGTTTGCATGCATGTGTGTGTGTGTGCCCAGGCCTGGAAGCCATGATGACCTCTGGCGACTCCTACTGGGGCATGGAGGCTGTTCAGAGAAGTGGCTTGATAGCCTGCCTCTGCCTCCTGGCCATGGTATTCTTTGGAGGTCATCCATCCAAATATTTGTCAGGGTCGGCCCTGTTTAGCTTCTGAGATCTGACAAGATTGGGCTTGCCTGTGCTGTCCAGGTCAGGGCCAAGTGACTGTATCTTGTTGATTTAATTCTGTATAGTATTTCTCTTTTCAGAATAAGTTCATCCATAGTTTATTGTTGATTTAATTCTGTATAGTATTTCTGTTTTCAGAATAAGTTCATACATACCGGTAGTTTAATAAATATATTAGATTTTACAGTAGAGTGGCATTCTCTGAAGGTTTTGCCGTAACAGTCTAACATGGTTGCCCTTCGGGCTATCAGGGTTTAGAGTCAGAAGTCTAGCCGAAAGAGCAATCCTAAGAAGGTTTACTCAGAATCCTACCCAGATCTATCCAGTGAGGCTTACTCCCAGGAAAGTGTTTGTAGGATTCTAGTGTAAACATAAGGCTAGTGGTACATAGTTCAAAAGGGTTCAAAATGATCTGTTCTAGTATTGATTGCGGTGAAAATATTCTACACTTAATAGTACATTTAATTATGCAGAAAATACTGAGCTCAAAATGCACATTAGATTTTGGAGAATATTAGTATATTTTAAAAGTAACATCAAATTCAAAAGGCCAAAGGATAAAATTATATTTTAGTGATCTGCACATTGTATTATATTGTCCTACAAGGATAACTTTTCCCCTTGAAATCTGTATTCATAAATGGCCATGCCATTAAATTGCTCCTAGGTGTAATATTACCCAGATAATGATGTTGTCGCTAAACTCTAGATAGTTAAGTAAAGACACCTTGAAATATAGGTACAGATTTTGTCATTTCACCCACTTTCTTCCTAAGCTTTACGTAGCTTCTTATGGAATGTAATAATTTTACACAACTTACCGGTAATGTAGGAAAGAAAAGCATATGATTATTTTAGATTTTATGATAATACTGCCAATGAGGCTGTACTAGAGAATTGGCAGTTGAACACTTTTATTACAGGCTATTACAGTAAACACACTGAACAATCCCTTTGGCATTTATTATATATATATGCATCTTAAAATGTGGACGTTACATATTTAAGAATGACATTCATGATATCAGTCTAGTTAGGTTCATAGCAACAAACCGATCATGAATAGCACATAGTGGGAATATATACGGGCGTCTTTTTTTTCAGAATTAATGCTTTTACTATTCTTCAATTCTTAGCATATTATACATATGTGCGTCTTACCCATTCTTAATATTTACCCTGAACTTTAGAGCTTTAGAAACTTATAACTAAAACAAATACATTCTAGGTAAGGATGATGAAAGATTCAAGTCATCTTTTTTCAATCCTCCAGCCTCAGGCAGACTTGAAAATATGCATAGGGGGCAACATTGGGATTGTTCGTTCCTGTCTACATACCCAGCATCTAATTCTGCTGTTGTTAAGACCTCCCAAGGCAAGAAGAGGCAAAAGCCACGTTCTACTACAACTGAGAAAGAGGGGAGGAGATTTGAATATTATGGAATGAAAATTTTAATGGTGGCATTGTCTGTGTGGATCCCTAGTTACTTGGCATACGTGTCTAGATGGCATCACTACTTGAGGGCTAACAAATTTGATCTAACCACCTTTGGCTAATTCCGTGCAGTCAGAGACTTTCCATTTCTAAAAGCAACAGATCAACACATATAGTCATAATAATGTTGTGGTTATGGTCATTGTAGGGATGATAGGTCTATATTGTCATGCTTGACTTCTACCTAGTGGTGGCGGCTACAAGCATGGACGGCTTCAAAAGGGAATTAGATAAGCATATGGAGCAGAGGTCCATCAGTGGCTATTAGCCACAAGGTATAGATAGGGGCTCTGGGGCAAGTGATGCTCTGTCTTCTTGGTGCTTGGGGGGGGGGTCAACAGTGGGAGGGCTTCTAATGTCCTGGCCCCACTGGTGGACCTCCTGATGGCACCTGGTATTTCTGGCCACTGTGTGACACAGGGTGTTGGACTGGATGGGCCTTTAGCCTGATCCAACATTGGTGTCTCTTATGTTCTTATGTGCTTTGCTGTTCTCTGATACAAAGACCTATACTGAGGATTTATACTCTGATAGAGTTCACCCTTTCCACATCTGTACAGATGACAGTTGCTGAAGGTAGACAAGAACAAAAAAGATCACTCTCAGCCTTGGCAGCACCCTTCAGTTTACTGTTCACTATCTGAAGCAGCAATACTGGTTCCAGGTGGACCAACACTATCCTTCCTCCTTACCAGTAATGACTTATGACATAGTGGAGAGATCATGCATTGTTCCCCTAAGGGATTGTGCCAGCACCCAGGGTAGAAACAATTGGACTGTGTCTCAGGAAAAGTGGCAACTTTGACAAGCAAGGATTGAAAAGGAACACACCATACTAAATATAGAGTTTTAATGTCAGCCAGCGGTCTTCATACCATGGTTCAAGACCTTCATTTGGGTTGTGAAACTCCCCCACCTGTTGAGTCACAAACCATCAAAGAGCCACCATTTTATAGTATGACCAACTGTCAAGGGTTAATTCCTAACAGACTTTGAGAACCTTTGAGTGACAGGCTGTTCAAACAGAATTCTGTGGAGAGAGTAAGTTAAGAAATGACAGTTGGGAACTGACAGTTGAAGAAGAGTCAGTTAAGCACTGACTGTGGACTGGGAAGGAGGCAAAAGGAGTGAGAGGATCAGAGAGGATCCCCATTCAAGCCGAATAGGGAAATTACTTCTAGTTAAGAGACGTAATCCCTGCACAGTGAAAAGGGAGATTGCTCTTGAAAGAGGAATGATCCCTGTATATAGAAGGATTTCCAGAACTTGGTTGTATGTTCGTACCTTCTAGAATTTAAGAGTCAGTGAAACTCAGAAATCTACGCTTGAGTGGTTAAGCACAAAACTGAAAAGAAAGCCTCTCTCCTCAAAGTTTTTTGAATAGCACAAACACTTGTTGGCAACAAATTATCTGGAGTTAGTGTGATTACAAACTTACCTCAGTTTTATTATTGGATCACCTCATACATCCTACCCCTGATTCCACCTGACTTTTTCTTCTCTAAGTTAAATAAAACATTTTGTTTGTTTTGAACTTTCAAAAGTCTCTTGTGTGCCATTTCAGAAGTTGATTATAAGAATGTGATTTTGTCTCTTCCCTCAGTTCTCTGGGCTGGGCCAGCATCAAACTATTTATATTAAAGCAACTGGGTGGGACAGCCGTAGACAAACAAATAGGAAGGAAATAGATATAGGGGCTGCTCAGCAAGAAAGAAGAAAAAAGGGAAAATCCTGTGCATGAAGGCGGGAGGAGGGTGAGATCGCCATATATAGACTTTTGGAAACTAGTGCACGTGTATAAAGAGCAAGAGTGTCACAGCCCATGTCTCTCTTCACATGTGCATGCTGAAGGGAGCAGTAGTACTGAGCTGAGATCACTCAGTGGTGGAGAGGATTTCTTTTTTCGCAGGCAGAGCTCTGCTTTCTGTCATGTGACTCTGACATCATAGGGCTGTGATGTCATATTGTTTCCTATCACATCCATGTAGGTCAGTGGGTCCCATGCTGCCACCCAGAGTCCAAGATGGGTCCTAGGTCAGGAACGATTGAAGACAAGTGATTCATGCTATATTCCTCTACAAGATTATGCGTGCTTTAGTCTTTTGTCTGAGTGTTGTTCTGAATGCAGTCTTGGGGCTTAAAATGGCTTCACAGCTCTGTTCTCTGGGCTGGGCCAGCATCAAAATATTTATATTAAAGCAACTGTGTGGGACAGCCATAGACAAACAGATAGGAAAGAAATAGATATAGGGGCTGCTCAGCAAGAAAGAAAAAAAAAGGGAAAATCCTGTGCATGAAGGAGGGTGAGATCGCTATATAGGCTTTTGGAAGCTAGTGCACGTGTATAAAGAGCAAGAGTGTCACAGCCCATGTCTCTCTTCACATGTGCATGCTGAAGGGAGCAGTAGTACTGAGCTGAGATCACTCAGTGGTGGAGAGGATTTCTTTTTATTGCAGGCAGAGCTCTGCTTTCTGTCATGTGACTTTGACATCATAGGGCTGTGATGTCATTGTTTCCTATCACATCCATGTAGGTCAGTGGGTCCCATGCTGCCACCCAGAGTCCAAGATGGGTCCTAGGTCAGGAACGATTGAAGACAAGTGATTCATGCTATATTCCTCTACAAGATTATGCGTGCTTTAGTCTTTTGTCTGAGTGTTGTTCTGAATGCAGTCTTGGGGCTTAAAATGGCTTCACAGCTCTGCAGTCTTTTGTGTGTTTAATGATTTATACTGTTACCCTCTATATGCCTTGGCCTTTGAGAACCACAGGCCTGATGGTGCATCCCATTCATCCATCATTTTAACTTACATGAGTACTGTCACTGATAATCCTAATATTACTCATGGGAGTAAGACATTTTAAATGTAAGAAAGGCTGTTTGATCCCACCCAGATTTGCATTAATCGTGTTTCTTCAGGTGTTCTCTTTAACATGTTTGAAAACAGCTGAAAACAGTACAAATAACAAAAGTTGAACTCAGTATCTAATAATAAAGCACAAAAAAGTGGTCAATCTGTGTTGCAATTCATTTCCTCACATGAAAGAGTGACCTCCATAATTCATTTTAAACTCATGAGTTAAGGTCATTCTTTTTTTCCCTGGCAAAAATAAATTATAAATTCTCTGCTATAGTTCTGTGGTATGCATTTTGGCATTACATCCATAAATTATAATAGAGGGGACACCATGATCCCCTTTTCTAGTGCCTTCTGCTCTCTAGATATATTTTATCACAAATATGCTTTTGTAATCTGAGATGTTTTGTGTACACTCGTTTGATCGCAAGGTTGTTTAATTAACAAAAGTTGAACTCATTGTTTAGATGCTGTTTTGGCTTATAACTAATTGTTAACTATGCACTTACTACAATTATGACATATGATGTGAAAGGTACAGGACAGGCTCCAATGTTAGGTTTTGGCTAACAGAAGGCCGAATGATTTCGGCTGTTCCCCCCCCCTTCCTCTACAGACCACTCATTTAGCCCTATTGCTTTTCCTTTGGGGCCCCTGTTCTCCAAGATCAGCGGGGGGCGGGGCATGATGAACTGCAGCAGGAGAGAGGAGGGGAGAAAGTTCTGCTATGTCAGTAGAAGCACTGCTGGATCCGCCCTTAGGCTGTACACAATTCTTGCAGGTTATTTTAAAAGAAACTCTGAACTGCAAGTACAATAGTAACAACAACAACAAGGCTGCGATGTGTGAATGCCAGACAGATTTAAAGGGCTCAATCAGACAACAACATCTGGGAAGTGCCCCGCAGCCATCGGCAACCCGTTCTTCTCTGCCGCAGAAGTGGAGTTAAAAGACACGGGAAAATCCGGTAGATAACGGTTTGCGATGGGCCACAGACAGACTTTCCCGTGTCTGATTGCTCCAGCACACTCTCATGGCATTGGGATGGTCTGATCAGGCCATCCTGACTCCGTGCTGTTTTTCCCCCCTTCTCAGTATGCGCATCATTGCAAACTCCACAGGGAGCCTTCCGTGTGGAGGTGCGATTAATGAATCCCTTGGTTAAGTGCATGGGGGGAAAACAGCACACACCCCTGCCCCCCGACTCACCCGCAGTTGCATCTGATCACGCACTGACAGACTGCACCCGCAGCTTCAAAGAGAGGTGTGATCGTGCAACTGCGGGTTAAATTCCTGTGGAGGAAATAGCCTCGCTCCCCTCCCCCCATTTCCTGGCACGTGTGACCGCAACCAGAGTATGATTTAAAGCCTTCTTCTGTGACCAGATTTACTGGCAACGAGGGAAAAGTTGGAGAAATAGGATCAAGCATGGTCTTTTTAATGCCCTGACCTGGATGGCCCAGGCTAACCCAATTTTGTCAGGTATCAGAAGCTAAGCAGGGTCATCCCTTGTTAGTGTCTGGATGGAAGGCCACCAAGGAAGTCCACGGTCACTCAGTGGAGGCAGGCAATGGGAAAGCCACCTCTGAGTGTCTCTTGCCTTGAAAACCCCACGAGGTCACGATAAGTCAGCTATGACTTGATGGCATTTTCCTCCACCACCCCCCACCGTGTTCTTTTATACTGGTATGACTTGTTGAATGGTGCTGGTACTGCAAGCCCCACCCGATAGGATGCACTAGCCCAACAGGGTAGGTCAGTGTCATTTATGTGGCAACAAACATCCCTGCCGGATGTGACATTGAGTCATTATTTGGAGCTGTACAGAAGAGAAAGGAGCCTCAGTAGCAACCTAGTATCCCAAACTAGCCTGAACTCATCAAAGCTTGGAAGCTAAGCAGGGACGACCATGCTTAGTACTTAGATGGGAGATCATCACGGAAGACTAGCGTTGCTATCCAGAGGTAGGGTTGCTATCCAGAGGCGGGCACCTCTTCTCCTCTTACCTTGAAAACACAGTGAGGTGTTGTCGTGGGTCAGTTGGGGTTTAACAGCACTTTTATTATTATTATTATTTTAGAAGATATGGGATATTACCCCGGAAGTATGGGGTGGTGTGAGGATAAATATACTTTCGCCATCCTTTTTGTTGTCGTTGTTCAGTCACACAGTCGAGTCCGACTCTTTGCGACCCCATGGACCAGATCACGCCAGGCCTTCCTGTCTTCCGCCGTCCTCTGAAGTTGGCTCAATTTCATGTTCGTTGCATCTATGACACTGTCTAACCATCTCATCCTTTGCCGTGTGCCATAGGTTCGCCACCACTGTACTAGCCCAACATAGTAGGTCAGTGTCATTTATCTGGCAACAAACATCCCTGCCGGATATGACATTGAGTCATTATTTGGAGCCGTACAGAAGAGAAAGCAGCCTCAGTAGCAACCTAGTATCCCAAACTAGCCTGAACTCATCAAAGCTTGGAAGCTAAGCAGGGACGACCATGCTTAGTACTTAGATGGGAGATCATCACGGAAGACCAGCGTTTCTATCCAGAGGCGGGCACCTCTTCTCCTCTTGCCTTGAAAACACAATGAGGTGTTGTCGTGGGTCAGTTGGGGTTTAACAGCACTTTATTATTATTATTTTAGAAGAAATGGGATATTACCCCAGAAGTATGGGGTGGTATGGGGAGTATGGGGAGGATAAATATACTTTCGCCATTCTTTTTGTTGTTGTTGTTGTTCAGTCGCACAGTCGAGTCCGACTCTTTGCGACCCCATGGACCAGATCACGCCAGGCCTTCCGGTCTTCCGCCGTCCTCTGAAGTTTGCTCAATTTCATGTTTGTTGCATCTATGACACTGTCTTAACCATCTCATCCTTTGCCGTCCCCGTCTGCTTTGACCTTCAATCTTTCCCAGCATCAGGGTCTTCTCCAGTGAGTGCTCCCTTCTCATTTGGTGGCCAAAGTATTTGAGCTTCAGTTTCATTATCTGGCCTTCCAGGGAACAGTCAGGGTTGATTTCTTTTAGGATTGACTGATTTGATCTCCTTGCAGTCCAAGGAACTCTCAAGAGTCATCGCCTGCACCATAATTCGAAAGCATCTATTCTTCGGTGCTCGGCCTTCCTTATAGTCCAACTCTCGCAGCCATACATGACTACTGGGAATACCATTGCTTGGACCATGCGTATTTTTGTTGGCAGGGTGATGTCTCTACTTTTTATCATGCTGTTATCATGGGTAGTGAAGGGCGAGGTATAAATCCAATCTCTTCTTCTCTTCTTCTTCTAATACACTTTGGGTCTCCATTGGAGAGAAAGGTGGGGTATGAATAAATAAAATAAACTGGCTCCACAATTATGAAAATGCACAGACATGTGGAACCACCATCCCCAAATTGATTCCAGCGCTTGTGGATTGACTCCTAAGAAAATCAGGAGTAAGGCAAGCATGTAGAAAAGCCCAGTGTGAACAGGCACAGATGAACACACGACCTTATGTGCATCCACCCTGTTAATGGGGCCCGTTCACCACAAACAAATTGACAATGTTCCTTGCAGGACAGCAAGAATTTCCACGTAGCTGGGGTGGGGTGCGGGGTGTTGTCCTCTCAATAGGCAGGTCTGTGAGTTTGGTTGGTCTTTCCTAGTCCTGTGTTTTACTTGAGAAGCCGCACTGTGAAACGCATTGAGTCAGATCCCTCAAGGCAAAAGGAAGCTATTATGAAGGAAAAAACACACCATAAGTCTTCAATCAGAATTTTAAAAAGACTAAGTTTCTAGAGGAGAAATGGTGTGGAAAGTTAACAAGATCTTGGCTGGTGACCGGAATTACGCCATTTGAGGGGGAAACTCTTTGTTTCCCCCTCAAATGGCGTGGCCCCGCCCCCAGCGTGCGACGTCACTTCCGGGCGACGCGCACTTCCGGGTGACGTGCACGCTCCCAGCCAAAAAACATTTGGCAACCCTACAAACAGGGCCTCAAAAAAGCAAAGTCCTCGATGGTTCTCAAGTTCCTGTGCTTGAGGGCCATTTTCCAGGGAGCTTCTTTTAGAACAACCAATTGGCACTGAGACATAAGACCAGGGCTTCTTTTTGTAGAAAAAGCCCAGCAGGAACTCATTAGCATAATAGGCCACACCCAACAGCAGAAACTCACTAGCATATTAAGCCACGCCCCTGACATCACAGCTCATTAGCATATTAGACCACACCCCATGTTACCACAATCACCTTTTGCTTCTTATTCTGTTTACTCTGCTTGTTGTCAAAACCCTGGGCTTTTTTTGTAGCAGGAACTTCTTTGCATGTTAGACCACACACCCCTAATGTAGCCAATCCTAATGAGTTTCTGCTGTTAGGTGTGGCCTATTATGCTAATGAATTCCTGGTGGGCATGGCCAACTCAGGAGCCAGACGGAACTCCATTCCTGTGTGTTCCTGCCCAAAAATAGCCCTGCATAAGACACAGAGAAACAGATTCTAGGAGCAAAGGCTTGGCGAAGCACAAAATGCAAAGGAGCTAATAGAAAGTGGAGGCTTAAACACCATCGTATACATAACATTTCTCTACAAGTTGATCCTGCCCTAAACTTAGGGCCAAACCAGGTGTGAAGCTGGGAACCCTGTGAGTAGAGTTCGCAGTAGCCCTGCTCACATATTACAGTGAACACACGTACATCCTGCCCGTAGGTGCATACATCTAATTGTAAAGAAAAGCAAACGCACATTAACTTTGCAAATGAACCAAGGACTAAGATCTGGGTTAATGTGGGGTTTATGTCACATGCCTTGAATGTATCACGAGAATTAGTCAACACACATACAAAGAGCAGCCACATGTACACTGTACACCAGAGGTTCCCAAACTTAATTTGGCCTACCACCGGCTTTTCAGAAAAAAAATTACTCAGCGGCCCCCTGGAAATCTACCTTCAAGAAGTGGACAAAAATATGCAGTTTGTGGGTCTGCACCTGGATCGTTCCAGCCCACCTGGATCGCTTCAGCACCCCTGAGGGGGGCGGTACTGCCCACTTTGGGAACCAGTGCTGTACACAGATTGTGTTCACTGTAACTTGTAAACAGGGGCTAGTATGTTGTTTAAAAACAGGAGTGAGGAGGAGGAGGAGGAGATTGTCACTTCCCTCCAGTCATTTCCCTGACCTGAAATATCTGCGTTTCAAGTCGCAAGGGGGGAAACATACCGGTACTGATAAAAATAGCTTCACCGGGCAGTTTTAGGTTAGGAAAATGGAGCAGAGAAAGGCTGACATGACTTCTTCTCTTGTCCCATGGTCCCAATTGGGACTACCTTTCTCTATGCACCTGTTTTTAAAGAAGTGGGGGGGAGCTTCATTTACAGCACTCATGTCAAGTTTGGTTCTTAGAGTTTCCTCCCACTTGGTTTGTTGAGCTGCCCACCAAACAAACTCCTGTGTCCATCGTCAGTTCGTTCCTGTTGCCAGTAATTCCTAAATACCTAAGCGTGGGCCAGGAGGACGGGCTCACACTCTGGGCAATTTGGGTTCATGCTGATCAAGGAGATAGTTGCTGGCTTGGTCAGAGAAAGCGATCTCGCTTGATAGCTTGAGCAATGAATCACTGGGTCACCCATGCTACCCCTGTTTGAGAAAGAGGATATTTAAGCTTCTGACCCAGACTTCGGCAGCCGCCATATACCGAGCATATGGAGCAGAGGTCCATCAGTGGCTATTAGACACAAGGTATAGATAGGGACTCTGGGGCAAGTGATGCTCTGTCATCTTGGTGCTTGGGGGGGGTCAACAGTGGGAGGGCTCCTAATGTCCTGGCCCCACTGGTGGACCTCCTGATGGCACTGGTATTTCTGGCCACTGTGTGATACAGAGTGTTGGACTGGATGGGCCTTTGGCCTGATCCAACATTAGCATCTCTTATGTTCTTATGTTCTTATGAGTCAGATCATTGGTCTTTCAGGGTCAGAATTGTCACCTCTAACTGGTATCAGCTCTCTGGGATCTCAGACAGAGTTCTTTCACATCACCTATTACTGGGAGATGCCGAGGATTGAACCTGGGACCTTCTGCTTGCCAAGCAGATGCTCTTGTTTGCAGTCGGGCCACACTCCTTTTATAGTATTTTGTGCCAGTAGTGAAAAGGAAAAAAAATGGAGCCATAAGATTTGAGTAAACAGAGAGATATTTCCTATTCCAGCCTTAGCTAGATAACTGTATAAGTGCATTTCATGGCAGGGTATTAGGATGCATTTAGTCACGCAAGAGTTGTGCTCTATTCTGACTATTCTTCCTCGTAGCTATTGTTCATACTTCAGTGAACATCTGCATATACTTGGGGATCATCTTGTAACCCCAGTACTTACTGGTACAAAGCAGAGTCCTGAGCGAAGGTTCAGAGGCGAATGAACCTTTAGATGAAACAGAATAGCTATACAGAGCAAGGCAGGGACATGGTTGAATTATGAACAGCTCCACAGTGGACAGTTATGTAGGAGTTGTGCACCGTGAGCGAAAGTCCTTACAGTGCTTCCTGCGCTGCAGTTATTGAAGTGTCTACAGGGAAGCGGCCTGAGTAGCTACTTTGGTGTTAAACAGGCAATTTGTGATGAAGTGCTGCAGTTCATTGTGGTGTGAAGTCTGTGATACTGATCCTGCTCATTCTTCACCATGCTGACCGAGGCATCTGCACTGAGCCAGCTAATCTGCCTGGCGTCTGCAAATCAGGTGTCAAGAAAAGTGGGATGGAATGAGAACAAGTTACTCTACAGTGTGGTCCTAAGCAGAGTGACACCCTTCCAAGCCCATGAGGTTCAGTGGGAAGGTAGTTCTCATTAGGATGGCACTGCTAGTCCCCTAAATCTGATTTGTGCATTGCAGACTTAAGATTCCCCCTCTAACTCAAAACTGGCAGCTATTGCCTTGTCACAGAGAATGCAGAAAATGGACTGTATGCTCAGCTGTGAAGCATTTTGAAACGGCAGCATGAAAGGCAGAGTGACTGCGTTTGATGCACTGCAGATGTCTGTAACGGGAGGGACGGATTACGTTCCCCTCACTGCATTCCTGAATGCTGAATTGGAAGAAAAAACAGCTTTTGCTCTGTTTGTCTGGACCTGCAAGTATGGTAAAGAACTAAAACTTGCCCTTTGGGGCCTGATTTTTCACTGAGGTGGCCACTTCAGACTGCTTGGAGAAGAGTCCCTTTCCCTGACATGCCAGTTTTTGTACGTGCAGAGAATTGTGCACACCCAAATTGCCGAGTGTAAAGAAGCCCCCTGCTGTGGTGGGAGGGGGGGTACAGCCCTGGCAGAAGGTTACTGCCTTAGTGAGACACAAATCAAAGTGTTAATTGGACAAAATGGCACCCACCAACACCTTTCCTGGGCACATACTAAGTATTTTCAGGAAGTGGGCAGGGCCAGATTGGGCTTTTGCCCAGCAAAGTTTTTCCTTGGCTATGCAGATTTTTAAAATGCTGCTTTGGCGGCAGCCGCCACCACAGAACAAGAATCTTCACGGCATGACTGAAGGTAAGTTGTGTGTATGCAAGAAAATATGTTCCTTTTAAAAGGCATCCTGTTAAACATAGCTTCCGCTTGACATGTTGAAGAGTTACGGTTAGAGTTATACATAGCCTCACTCCCTGACATTTTAGTGGGTGGCTTCCTCCTGTGGCAGTCATTTGGTGGTTGTGCCCACTACCCTGTGTCAGAATTCCAAAAGTTTTTGGCAAAACATCAAAGGAGTTTTCTGCTAAACATTAGCAGAACTTCCTGACAGTTAGAGCGGTTCCTCAGTGGAACAGGCTTCCTTGGGAGGTGGTGGGCTCTCCTTCTTTGGAGGTTTTCAAACAGAGGCTAGTTGGCCATCTGACAGCAAGACTGATTCTGTGAACTTAGGCAGATCATGAGAGGGAGGGCAGGAAGGGTTGCGTCAGTGCTTAGTGCTTGTGGTCCTTTTCTTACACACCCAGGGAAATGCTGGTTAATACTTTAGGGTCAGGATGGAAGCAGTTTTTCTCCAGGCAGTTTGGCTGGGGATCCTGGAGGTTTTTTGTCATCTCGGCAAGGAACAGGGGTCACTGGGGGTGTGATGGAAGGTATTTGTGAATATCCTGCATTGTGTAGAGGGTTGGACTAGATGATCCTAGAGGTCCATTCCAACTCTATGATTCTAAGTGCCCACAGGCTCAAAAGGGTTGGGGACATCTAATGCATGATACATTTGAAAAAGAAACCTAGTACAAATAGTTCTGCAGAAGGGGGCCAGAAACAGATATCTCTGAATCCCAGAGTAACTTGCTTTACCCACCTTTAAATTAAAATTACTGCCATATCTTTCCATTCTGACTAAACATTAAATTATGAACTGCCATACAAATGTGGGGTGGGGGGGAGTGTAAAGCCTACAGCAATTAATAATTAAGAGCATTAAAGAGGTATGGTCCTTTTTGGTGGTTAATTAAAAAGAGACAGAGGATGGTGATATTGAAACCTGCCTTGAAGGCACACATTTTCTAACCTAAATTACTTCCTTGCTAATGCCAAAAGTGTGGGGTAAGCTGGAGTTATTCAGCAGGGATGAGAGGAACACACTCTTCATATGTTACAGAGTGCCGTGCCACTGAACAACAACAACAAAAAGAAATCTGGGCTGGGAAATGCATCTGTGAAAGCCTTTTCCTAAGAAGATGAAGGCAATGTATAGTGGGAGGGCATGCCCCCCCCTCCCTGTGCAAGTACTATTGTCTATGCCAGGGGTGGCCAAACTTGTTTAACGTAAGAACCACATGAAATAAACGTCAGATGTTTGAGAGCCGCAAGACATGAACAAATATTGCAGGCATGTTTTTATTGAAAAAATATGAAAATTTGCTTTTTAATTAACATTAAATGAAACTGCCAAAAATAAAAACAAAAGGAGTAAAAACGGATATTGATAATGATATTTATTTGTCCAATGATATTTGTCTAAGAGGTGGAAAGAAAGCAAATGGATGGGGGAGGGAGGGGGGAAGGGGAAAACAGAGAGAGAGAGAGAGGTGGAAAGAAAGCAAACAAATGGGGAGGGAAGGACGAAGGGTGAGCTGGAAAGAAAGCAACTTTAATTTGTAATGTCTTCTCCAACCCCTCCATGCCTTCTCCAAGCTGTGGGGGTGGGCTTTGAGAATGCATTTAAAGTTAAAGTTGCTTTCTTTCTCTGCTCCCCTCCACCTCAAGCCTACCCAGGGAGGGAAACACTGGCTGGGGAAGGGAAGACCAATCCAGGAAGCATGCCTCCCCTTCACTTCCCCAGCCACCATGCCGGGAGCTGCACAATATGTGTGAAAGAGCCACATGCGGCTCCTGAGCCACAGTTTGGCCACCCCTGGTATATGCTTTGTTACCTGTGAATTGTTCTTGAGTTGCTAAACTAACTTTAATATTAAGGCAAATATAAGCCCCCCCAAAAATCATGTTGGATTCTAAGGTGCTACTGGACTCAAATCTGGCCGTTCTGCCTTTGAAACTTGAACATTAAAGTGGAAATCTGTTTTGAAAGGGAGTCAAGTTCAGATCCCTGAATCCAGAGCGGTGGGGATGGGCGCCATGAGGCGGCCAGTGCGGTAATGCAACAAATTACAGCACAGACAACTTGACTTATTTTATATTAAAAGAAAATGGTTATACTCACCTGTTTCCCCTGTTAGTGTGATGTATACTTTACCTTTTTAACAGATAGCTTAAAGAGGAATTCCATCAGTCAATGGCTGTCTCTTATTGTTTGCAGTCCCTGGTGTTCATAGAAAACAATTGCAGTCTTTCTGTGATCGTTTTTTAAGTGCAGTAAATACTTTTATGATGGGCACGTTGTGACAAACAGTGCCATCCTAAGCAAAATTACACCATTCTAAGCTCATTAAAGTTAACATGCCTAGAAAGGTGTAACTCTTCCTAGGATCTAACATATTACTGGCAACTTTCCCATCAGTCAATGGCTGTCTCTTATTGTTGGCAGTCCCTGGTGTTCATAGAAAGCCATTGCAGTCTTTCTGTGATTGTTTTAAGTGCAGTAAATACTTGTATGATAGGCATGTTGTGACAAACAGTGCCAGCCTAAGCAAAATTACCCCGTTCTAAGCTCATTAAAGTTAACGTGCCTAGAAAGGTGTAACTCTTCCTAGGTTCTTACATATTACTGGCAACTTTCCTAGGGCTTTCCCTCCCCTAAAATCTAGTCGTCTCGCCCCCAAAACCCCCCCCCCCGCACTTCAGTTTCTCAGTGCCAGGATGAGTGTGATTGAAAGATCAAGAGGCGTGTGATTGAAAACAACATTACGGCTCCCTGAAATTACTCTGATCATCGACCTCTGCACGGTGTTCTCTGGGGATGGTGTTTCCTACTCATTCTCCCACCCCACCCCCTTTTAGCTGCCCCGTGATGATTAAATATCACTGTTCCACAGCTTTATAATATAAGCTCCTAGGAGACTCCTCCTAGTCGTTCCCAGCATAATTTCTTATACTCATTTAAAAAGAAAAAGGAAAAAGAACAAACAGAGCCCCATCTTGTTGCTTTAGGGCTGTGTCCCAGAAGTGAAATACTGGTGCAGATTAATCCATGGTGACAGTCGAATCCTAATGCCTTCCACCACCACCCGACAATTCTCAGCTTAGTAATTACATTTCATGGTTTCCCTTTAAGGACAGCATTTTAAACAATCACTCCACTTAGCATTTTAAACAATCTGAGACATACGAAGCCTCTGCAGAAGAAGAATTATTTTTTAAAAATCACATATTTTTAAAAAAGTGGTAGAAACTTGGTGTTAATTTTTCCTGCCGTGCTATACATTCTGTTTCCATATCCTTGTTCACTGTTTAGAATATTTCATGTCGCATACTACTGCCTACCCTGTGGATGAAATCAGAATTACCATTCAGTTTATTCTGGGTGGTTTTTATGGAAACTTGCTTACCTGTTTTTGTATTTTTATATATTATATTACTGAAGAATGGCACGAAACACAGAGAAATAGTTTGTCCATACTGTGAGACTAACAGTACCCATCCTAAGCAGAGTTACACCCTTCTCGGCCCATAAAATAGGTTTATTCATTGTGTAAGCATGCAAGAGAGAGAGACACACACACAGGTCAACAGATAAATATATCCAGGCATACACAAACATCCTGACCCAGTTAAAGAGATCTGTGCATGTACATAGGCTTCCCCATGTGTAGCACTTACTGGATCCAAAACCTAGATCATAAATCAGACATGTATTCCAATATACATGTGCATGACTCTTCACGTTCTAGCCCAACTAGCAATCTTGTGTAGCATTATTCCAATCTAACACTGTTCCATGTCCACAGATTGAGAGCAGATAGAACTTGATCCTCACAGTGAAATGGACAGGCCATCTGTTCAGATATAGATAGGTGTCCTGTCTTATCTATTCCAGCATTCTGTTTCCAACTGTGGACAGCAAAATTCCCCACAATCTGAGTGTGCGTAATGTTTAAGTATATGCTAATGGTTAAACATAAACAGACATACCATTTGCTCAAATTATTTGTATAATCAGAAATGTATACAATAGAGTATCCAATATTATACAAGAGCATCATTTTGTAAGGTTTATATCTGTAAGAGGCTGCATAACAGATGAATTCAGAGAATGAGAAGTCTTAGAAAAATTAATATAGCTGTGCATTACTGTGCATATTACTATGTATAATACCATAGAATACTCTCTGAATTAGGCTAGAAATAATGTTAAAATACTAACTATTGTTTAGATAGCAGTTGTCTCCTTTATGCCAGAATTTTTAAATACCCAAAGAGTACAGCCCTGTTCTCTATAAAAGGCACACAGAGATATCACTGTAACAGTTCGGGGACTTTTTAGCTACCGAGAAATTTATTTATTTTTTAAAAATTATTTGTTAATTATCAAGTTTACAAAAAAAGAGCAATCCAAAAGTAAAACTATTATAACATTATGGACCGGTAGATAGTCCCAGAAAACCTAGGCTAAACCCAACTTTTCATGCAATTTTAATAAACTCACATAGCAACTTGTATTGACATAGGTTTATAATAACATTACAATTTTAACCAGATTCTATAATCATTTCTAAACGGAAGAACTTCATTCTGTCTCAGAAACCCAATAACTGGTTTCCAGATTTCATCATAATCACAGGGTGAAAAAGACAATTGGGAACCAACAAAGAAAAAAAACCTGTTTTCCCCATGATATAAACATCCTAAAGTTTGTCAGACTAGGAGATGTTTATTGTTTTAAACATTCCTTATTTTTCAACAAATTCCAAGGTTTTGAAATACTCTTCCCTAGACCTAGGTTGTCTCTCCTTGTTGACTTTTTTTGATCCTCACAGTGGAGCCGTACTTGAGAGCAGTGTTCCCTCTAAGCTGAGTTAGTGTGAGTTAGCTCACAGTTTTTTAGCCTCCAGCTCACACATTTCTGTCTTAGCTCAGGAAGGAGGGCTCCAGAGCAAACTAATTTATGCAGTAGCCAAATTGCTTGCTCACAACTTTAATGCCAGTAGCTCACAAAATAGAATTTTTGCTCACAAGACTCCACCGCTTAGAGGGAACATTGCTTGAGAGTCAAATATATGACATTCAAACATATTCATGAATAGTAGTTAGCAGTGTTCCCTCTAAGCTGAGTTAGTGTGAGCTAGCTCACAGTTTTTTAGCCTCCAGCTCACACATTTTTTTACTTAGCTCAGGAAGGAGGGCTCCAGAGCAAACTAATTTATGCAGTAGCCAACTTGCTCGCTCACAACTTTAATGCCAGTCGCTCACAAAGTAGAATTTTTGCTCACAGGACTCCACAGCTTAGAGGGAACATTGGTAGTTAGTTGTAAAGGTAAAGGTTCCCTTGCTCGAAAGCCAGTCGAGTCCGACTCTAGGGTTGCGGTGCTCATCTCCATTTCAAAGCCGAAGAGCCAGCACTGTCCGAAGACGTTTCCGTGGTCATGTGGCCGGCATGACTAAACACCAAGATGCACGGAACGCTGTTACCTTCCCACCGAAGTGGTACCTATTTATCTCCTTGCAATTTCTTGCTTTCGAACTGCTAGGTTGGCAGGAGCTGGAACTAGAGATGGGAGCTCACTCCGTCATGCGGCACCCCTGGGTCTCGAACTGCTGAACTACTGACCTTCCACAGCCTGCAGT